>NC_142047.1:675280-753760 GCF_982192425.1 Myodes glareolus | reverse complement strand
ATAGCAATTGTGGAAAGTTATTGGCAAGCCAAGGACCTCACTGGTCAAATGAGAACAATTACCTACTCCAAGTGAATGGGGGTAGATAGGATATGTTTCAGGCCTTTAAGAAGTGCAGGCAGAAGTGGTAGCTCACAGTTGTAACACTAGTCATCAAGAGAATTTTAGGGATTTGACGGCAAGCTGGTCTCCTTACGGTAATTGGAGGCTATAATGGGCAACATATTAGCCGTGCCTCAAAAACAAGAATTGGGGGACGATGACACTTTCCTGCTTCCATATCTTCTTCTCTCTTTGTCTTTGAAAGCAACAGACTGTGCAATCCAAAGAAATACAGGAGCCATAAGAAAGAACAAGTGTGTTCCTTGAATGTGTCAGTAGGCAGCTAATCAGTAAACTAAATCTGTTTTCTTGTTTGGTGAGCTAAATATGGAAGGGTTTTCTTCCTGTCACGAAAATCAAAATCAATGTAAACCTAATATAAATATATCTGTATCTTCAAAAGAAATTTAAAATCATATAAAAATCTTGTGTATCTGTGTGTTTTATGTGTGGGATATACACAAACGTACAGGTGTGTGTGTGTGTGTGTGTGTGTATGTGTGTGTGCATGTGCATGTGTGTGATTGTTTATGTGTATGTATGTATGTGTGTGAGAGCGTGTATGTGAGTGCATTTGTGTGTTTGTGTGTGTATGTGTATGTGTGTGTGTGTGTATCTGGCTCTGGAATGATATGAAAAAGCCACTGTGTTTGGAGCTTATTGTATCACGACCTCATCACTGCATTTGGCCCAGTGTGAGCTTCAGTGTCCCCCTGGTGCCCTGTCACAGCATTCCCACTGGCTGGCACAATAGACACAACATAGAGAGATGATGAGATTTCCTTAGAAAATATGAGAAATCTGACTAAGGGAAGGCTGAATTACAATTTTTTACTGAATTTCTTTCCTTCCATGGCCACATTTTCTCTGGTGTGTTTATATTACCTTCTGCTGAGGCACTAAGGCTGATTCCTACTTTCAACCAGAAGAAAGAATTTTTTTGTTTATTTTTTCTTTGTTCTCCCCTTTGGAGAAGGTATTATTACCAGTGGGGACTAAGGTCCTATTAGGAAGCAGGAGAATGAATAAAATGTGTGTTTCATGTCACAAACAGTGACATGGGCAAGAGGGCTAGAGGTCTAGAGGGCTAAAGGACTAGGGATAAAGAAATAGGGATAGAGGGCTAGGGATAGAGGGATAGAGGGTTAAAGGGCTAGGGTTAGAGAGCTAGAGCTAGGGGGCTAGAGGGCTAAAGCAAGAGGGCTAGGGATAGAGGTCTAGAGGGTTGTAAAGTGCTGGTGGCCTGGAGGGCTAGAGGGCTTGAGGGATAGAAAGCTAGAGGGCTATGGAAAGAGAGCTAGAAAGTTAGAGGCAAGGGCTAGAGGGCTAGGGCTAGAGCGCTAGAGAGCTAGGGCAATAGGGCTACAGGTTTAGGGCTAGAGGGCTAGAGGCTAGGACTTGAGGGCTAGAGGGTTAGAGGACTAGGGGCATAGAGGACTAGAGAGCCAGGGCTAGAGTGCTAAAGGTCTAGGGCTAGAGGGCTACAGGGCTAGGACTAGAGAACTAAAGGGGTAGAGCTAGAGGGCTAGAGGGCTATGGTTAGATTAATACAGGACTAAAGGCTAGAGGGCTAGAGGCTAGGACTTGAGGGCTAGTGGGCTAGAGGGCTAATGCTATAGAGCGAGATCTAGAGGGCTAGGGCTGGATGGCTTGAGGGATAGAGGGACAGAGGGCAAGAGGGATAGAAGATTAGGGCTAGAGGAATAGAGGGCTTTAGGGCTAGGGCTAGAGTGAAAGAGGGCAAGAGGGCAAAATGGTGAGAGAGGAAGAGGGCCAGAGGAATAGAAACCTAGAGTCATTGAGGGCTAGCGGCCTAGAGGGCAAGGGGGCTAGAGGGCTAAGGCTAAAGGGCTAGAAGGGTGGGACTAGAGGGCTAAAGGGTTAGTGGACTAGAGGGCCAGAGTGCTAGGGCTAGAGGGCTAGAGGGCTAGGGGTAAAGGAAGAGTGGGCTAAAGCTAAAGGGCTACAGGGCTAGGGCAAGAGTCCTAGGGCTAGAGGGCCAGAGAGCTAGGGCTAGAGGGTTAGGGATAGAAGGCTAAGGCTAGGTCTAGGTCTATAGTACTAGTGGACTAGAGAGCTAAAGGTCTAGAGGCTAAAGGCCTAGAGTGCTAAAGTACTAGGAATAGAGAACTAGAGGGTTATAGCTAGAGGGCTAGAGGGCTAGGGCCAGAGGGTAATAGGGCTAGGTCTAAGGCTATATTTAGATGGCTAGGGCTGGAGGCCTAGAGGGATAGAGGCATAGGCATAGGGCTACGGCAATAGTGCTAGGGCTAGAAGACTAGAAGTCTAGTGAGCTAGTGCTAGAGGGCTAGTGGGTTAGAGGTCTAGAGGGTAAGGGCCAGAGGGCTAGGGCTAGAGGGCTAGAGGACTAATGGTCTAAAGGGCTAGGGCTTGAGGGTTAGGGCTAGAGAGCTAAAGGTCTAGAGGTCTAGGGCTAGAGTGCTAGAGGGCTAGGAATAGAGGTAGCACTCTGACTGGATTGGGTGGGAGGGGCTAAGTAGCCTCTTCCTTTGATAGGCTTGTGAGCAGTCTGTGGGGACAGCTCTCCCTTGCTCCACTCTCCTGTCTTTCTGTCTGTCTGTCCTTCTCTCTGCTTCCAGTATGCCTGGACATCATGAGTGTCTGTCTACTCATAAGAGGCCTCACTGGCAGCCAGCAGAGACCTCTGGCAGCTAAAATGTCCCTTAAGCAGAGGTAGTGGCTACAGGACTAGGGAAATATGCCTGGTCGGCACAGTTTTGCAGAGGGGTTGGTTCTGGGACCTTTTTGCACCTGTGTTAATTTGAACTGAAGAGGGCAACAACTGAGGGCGGCCTTGGGATGGCTTTATATAGCTGTCTGCTATCAGTGGTCCAAAATTCATGGAGTAAGACACTGTGTCTCAGTCTTTGGCCTCACACTGCTTGCCAGCTCTTCCTTCACTGAGCTGACATGGAGTATGTGCACGTGCGTGTGTGTGACTGTGTGTCTGTTTCACTGTGTGTCATCTTTTTGTCCCTTTCTGTGTGGTGTATGCCAGTCTATCAATACTGGAATATAACATCTCCTATTGCTCTCAGGTATGGCTCCAGGTACTGGCTGAGCCTAGTAGCTGCCTCTGCCTTCTCCACTCTGCACCCCGTTGGCTTGGTCTTGTCCTGGGCACAGTGCCAGGTTCTCGCCCCCCCTCCAACTTATGGGAACTTTCCATACTCTTTGTATTCTCCCTCCCATCCCTAAGGCTTCATGGTCATGTGGTCTCTGCCTGTCTTTCGTAGAGGGGGTGGTCTTGTAAGGATTCCCAACGGGCAAGGCCACAGAGCTGGGTAGCATGCATAGATGTAGCCCCATGATACGACAGAGCTGAGGGGCTGTCCGCCTCCCGACTGTGAGCCCCTCCTTTTTATATTTTCTTATTTATTTGGGGGGTACATTGCATGCTGTGGCATGTGCAGGTCAGTCAGAGGGTAGCCTGTGGGAGTCAGTTCTCTCCTACCATATGGGTTCCAGGAATTAGACTCAGATTAGATCATCAGATTTGGTGGCAAGCGCCTTTACCTGCCGATCCGCCCCCTCTTCTCATCTTCCCCCTCCCTCTACTTATTTACCTTTCTTTCCTTCCCCTTAAGCCTCCCTCTCCCACCCTCCTTTCCTTCTTTCCTTGTTTTGTCCAGGCTGGTCCAGAAGTGACTATATAGTTTATGCTTGTACAGTCTACCTGTACCGTACCACCTGTCTACCACGTGACAGTTTGCAAGTTGGGCAAGGGACTGGAGATTGAAACACACACACACACACACACACACACAGAGAGAGAGAGAGAGAGAGAGAGAGAGAGAGAGAGAGAGAGAGAGAGAGAGAGAAACAGGTTATCCTTGAAACAAGAATGTGCCCTTTATTGGGCAGTTTATATAGGGCTCTTCCTTGATTAGTGGCCCCTAGCTCTTGGGATTTTTCAGCTGCAAGCCCATCAGAAACTGCTCCCCTGACATCAGGAACTCATAAGGGTTTCATGCCCAGAGCAGCTGCAAGCACAGGAAAGCAAGTTGTTTACTCCGGCAGGCAAGGGGTCACAGAAAATTCGGGGTGTGAGGGGCTGCAGCCCCTCAACACATGCTGGCTTCAAACTCCAAGCCATCCTCCTGCCTCAGCTGCCCAAATGCTGGATTAGAGGTGTGGACTATTATACCCAGCTTATCTTTCTTTTTTTTTTAAGTCTTTCCTCTGCCAGTTCCGTGTTTTGATTTAAAAACAGTTTCAGGATATGGTTCATATCTAATCTAAATGACGCTTGCTTAAGGTAAACTAACAGCCACTCACTCAAATAAACCATGAGCTGTGTTAGAATTAGGAGATAAGAGTGCTCTTGCAGAGCAGTGGCCAAGAGCAGTGATCTGGTGGTGGCCCACAGTTCCTCAGAGGGAGACTGCTGCACCAGGCACACTCTGGGTGCCACACCTCTGTGAAGCCCTGTGTGTGGGCTCAGAAGCCAGAGCTGCAGGCTCCTTGAGAAAGCATCTCCTGTTGGGAGGAGATGTAGGTGGGCCTTCTGGAGAGAAGAGCAGTACCCTTCTCTCTGCCTCCTCCCCCTCCCCCCACTGATAGATTACCTGTGGGTCTCTTAGGGGCTGATGCTTCCCCTCCCCCTTCCTGCCTTTCTCTAGGGTTAGAATTGGCAGAGCAGAAGTGTGCAGGTGGCTGACTTTGGCGTGGGAGACTGTCTTTTTAGTCCTGTATATTGGCAGGTGCAGAGACCATATCTCATTTAAAACTGTTAATATGGGCTAGAGATGCTCAGTGGTTAGGAGTGCTTCCTGCTCTTCCAGAGGAGCCAGGTTCAATTCCTGCCCTCCTCATTGGCTAGTTCAGTGCTGAAAACTCCAACTCCCAGGGTATCTGATGCCTTGGACCTCCAAGAACACCTACGCATACCCCTCCCCCACAGATACACATGTATAATTAAAGATCATATAAATAATCTTAAAAATTGTTTGAAGTGCTTGCAAACTGTTGAGTGGTAAGGGATTAGCATGCAGAGTGTGTAGAGAATGCCAGCTCAACAAGAACGTAACTTGGTTTTAAGAAAGGATGGAAATTGTATTAGATGTTTTTCTCACGGGTACCGATGGCAAGAGACCGCCCTGTGAAGCCCTATGCTGTGGCTAGTTCTCCCCACCTTGAGAACACATTCTGTGCTCCAGACCCCTGGGATTGCATTCTGATTAGTATTTAAAATAATTATCTCTTTGGCTCAGTGTTCCTGGAACATGAAGACTCAGGGGGCTTCTTGGGACACAGACAGAGAGACCTGTAAGCTTGATGCCTGAGCCCTCCACCCTTGTCCTCCCTGTCACTCAGCATGAATCCCCATGGATAAACAGGAAATAACTCAGGGAGTGATGGTGCTCTGTGTTCTAGGGAATATTGCGGCTCCGGGTATCCTTTAGGGCAGAGATGATGCTGGTCACTGTAGAAGGCTGCAGCCACATTCTCCATTATCAAGATGGCGCTGACATCCGGCTTCACCACCAGGTGAACGCACATGTGCTCGGTAATTTCCCACTGAGTCCCTGCCTACTCCCGAGGCATTCACCTGGGATTATGGACAATTGACCAATCCAAGAGTGACACGTCCGAAGCAGGGTCTGTTTTTTTTATAAGGGATGGGTTCCATCTTATCTAGGTCCCCGGCCATGTTGGCTTATGCTCTAGCTCCCAAGAGGATTAAAGCCATTCCTGCAGAAGGATCCTAGTGTTCCGCGTGGTTCTTGCTGGCGAGACGGTAGCATGGGACAACTGGTGCCGAAGCCCTCGGGACGCCGAGGAATCCTGACCACCGCACCGACGGGGATCTCTTGGATTCACCTTGGATTCAGGAAGGATTCAGAACTGCGGGTCTGCATAATCAGAGAGGTAATGTCTGCTCCTGGATTTTTCGGTTTTGAGCTTGACTTGTCTCCGCATTGGGAAGGTTTCATACAGGCCTTGATGCTTATCTTAGCAATTCTCTTATTTTCCGCCAGAAATTGCTTAAAAGATGAATCTTGCCAAGCGGTTGTTGCAAAGGCGGAGGAAATTCAGGACAGAATATCAGAAACTGAATGCAGTGGGAGGTTAGACGCGCGCGTGAGAAAAAAAATTAAGGAAAGAGGACCCTCCAGGAATTCTAAGAAAGTAAAAATGGGGGAGAACATTGGCCCACAAGGCCAAAAGCTTTCTGATATCAATAATAAGAAAAAAGGAAAGAACAGTAATTTGCAGATTGAAAGTGACCTTGAAAGTGACCATGAAAGTGAGCACGAAAGTTCTGGCTCAGGAGAAGAGGAAGGAGAACTGGATACAGAGGAGGAAGTAGAATTCGCCAGCGGCAGGGCCATGAGGTCATCCCAAACGGCCCATCCGCCTCCTTATAGGCTACGCCCTCCCCCAATTGCCCCTTCGGCGCCTCCTTATGAGGAACGCCTTGGGCCAAAGACCTTTTCATTTATCCCTGACAAGGTCAAGAGAAAGCTACACTTGGCCTTCCCCATTTATGAAGGGGAAAACGGGCGAGTACATGCGCCTGTGGAGTACAACCAAATCAAAGAGTTAGCAGAGTCAGTCAGAAAGTATGGAGTGACTGCTAATTTTACCTTAGCCCAGTTGGACAGATTGGCCTCGTCTGCCATGACTCCAGCAGACTGGGAAGCAGTTGCAAAAGCATCGCTCATCAGCATGGGTCAATATTTGGAATGGAAAGCACTGTGGCACGAGGCAGCCCAGGAACAAGTCAGAGCTAATGCTCAGGCCTTAACTCCAGAACAACAGCAATGGACATTTGACCTCCTGACTGGGCGAGGGCACTATGCCGCTGCCCAGACAAACTACCCTTACGGCGCCTACCGCCAGATAGCCGATACAGCTGTAAGAGCATGGAAAGCCTTGTCAAAAAAGGGAGAAGGGAGCACTCCGCTCACCAAGATTATACAAGGGACTCAGGAGCCTTTTTCAGATTTCGTGGCAAGAATGACTGAGGCAGCAGGACGCATTTTTGGCGATACTGATACGGCCACGCCCCTAATAGAGCAGCTTGTCTTTGAGCAAGCCACGCAGGAGTGCCGTGCCGCCATAGCCCCTAGGAAAAATAAAGGGCTACAGGACTGGCTCAGGATCTGTAGAGAACTAGGAGGACCCCTGACGAATGCAGGTTTGGCTGCAGCCATCTTGCAGTCACAACAACGCCCTTTTAAAGGGCCGGACGCAAGAGTTTGCTTTAAATGCGGGAAGCCAGGACACTTAAAAAGGGACTGTAGATCATCAGAAAAGGAGAGAGCGCCCCCTACGCCTTGCTCACGCTGTGGTAAAGGTTATCATAGGGCGGAGCTCTGCCGCTCCGTTAGGGATGCCCATGGTAAGATCCTCCCACCATTAGGAAACCCACAGACTGGTGATCCAAAAAACGGGATGACGGGCCCTCGGTCCCAGGGCCCCCAAAAATATGGGAACAAGTTCGTCAGGGCAACGACCGAGGGACCCTCGGAGGCAGAACAAGAATGGACTTGTGTGCCTCCACCGACTTCTTATTGATGCCTCAAATGGGGGTACAGCCCATCCCTGTGCAGCTGCCTGAGCCCCTACCCCCTGGAAGCGTGGGCCTGCTTTTAGGACGTGGCTCGCTTACCCTACAGGGATTAATTGTCCACCCAGGTCTCGTTGATAGTCAGCACACTGCTGAGATACAAGCCCTATGCTCTTGCCCTAGTGGAGTTTTTTCCATCAGTAAAGGAGACAGGATAGCTCAGTTACTGCTTCTCCCGGCAGACATCCACCAGAGGCCGGAGAATAGATTAATGGGGTCAACAGGACAGGATTCAGCCTACTTGATTGTTAGCCTTCAAGATCGACCCAAACTGCCCCTTTGGGTCAATGGTAAATGCTTCGAAGGCATTTTGGACACCGGCGTGGACAAAAGTATTATCTCATCACGCTGGTGGCCACAGTCCTGGCCAGTTACTGAGTCGTCTCATACCCTACAGGGCTTGGGCTACAGTGCAAACCCCACCATTAGCACCACCAGATTAACCTGGGAAACAGATGAAGGGCAGTCAGGATATTTTACACCATATGTCCTCCCCCTGCCGGTCAACTTATGGGGAAGAGACGTGATGCAGGGCATGGGATTGACCTTATCTAATGCATATTCATCTCAGGCCCAAGATATAATGATCAGAATGGGTCATAGGCCAGGAAAGGGCTTGGGTCGCTCCCAGCAGGGAATACGGGAGCCAATAAATCCTAAACCTAATATCAGCAAACAGGGCCTGGGTTTTTCCTATGCGCCACTGGGGCAGCACGGCCCATACCGTGGAAAACAGAGACCCCCGTATGGGTTCCCCAGTGGCCACTTACCTCTGAAAAACTGGAAGCAGTGAATCAGCTAGTTAATGAGCAGTTGGCTCTGGGACACATAGAACCATCCACCTCTCCGTGGAATACACCCATTTTTGTCATTAGAAAGAAATCCGGAAGGTGGCGCTTGCTGCATGATTTGAGAGTCGTTAATGAACAAATGCACCTCTTTGGGCCTGTGCAGCGAGGACTCCCGGTGCTTTCAGCTTTGCCCAAAAATTGGAGTCTGGTAATAATAGATATTAAGGATTGTTTCTTTTCTATTCCATTGCATCCTGCTGATAGGCCTTGCTTTGCTTTTACTGTTCCTTCAATTAGTCATATAGAGCCTGATAAACTTTTTCAATGGAAAAACCTCCCTCAGGGTATGTGTCTCAGTCCGACCATTTGTCAGATGTTTGTGCAGGAGGCTCTTAAACCGCTTCGTGAACGGTTTCCATGTTTGCTCGTGGTTCATTACACGGATGATATACTTATGTGTCATGAGGACTTACAGGTCCTAAAGGAAGCCTACCTGCTGCTCGTTAAAAGCTTACAGCTACGGGGTCTTCAAATAGCCGCTGAGAAGGTCCAGATTGCAGATACTGGCCAATTTTTAGGTTCTGTTATTCTTCCTGAAAAGATTCTGCCTCAAAAGGTAAAGATTTATAGGGATGATTTGCGAACGTTAAATGATTTCCAAAAGTTGTTAGGAGATATTAATTGGCTGCGACCATTCTTAAAAATCCCCTCCGTTGATTTAAAGCCATTGTTTGATATCTTGGAAGGGGATACTCATATTACCTCCCCTCGGGCCTTGACGCCGGCAGCAGAAGCAGCCTTGTCGCTAGTGGAGGAATCCATTAAGGAGGCACAGCTGTGCCGTATTGATGAAACTCAACCATTTGCTCTATGTGTGTTTAAAACGAGAAAGCTACCCACCGCTGTGTTATGGCAGGATGGACCGTTACTGTGGATCCATCCGCATGCTTCTCCTAACAAAAGTATTGAGTGGTATCCCGCCGCTATAGCTAGCTCAAATTGCCCTTAAAGGCCTTAAATTGTCTGTTAGTCATTTTGGCAAGCATCCAGAGGTTATGATAATTCCCTATACCTCCTCTCAGGTACAAACCTTGGCCGCCGCCTCTGACGATTGGGCCATTTTGGTTACCACCTTTTCGGGGAAAATTGATAATCATTATCCTAAACACCCTCTGCTGCAGTTCGCTGCATGTCATCCCATTGTGTTTCCCCGAGTTACGTCTTCTGCACCGCTAAAAGACGGGATGACGGTTTATACAGATGGCTCCAAGAATGGTGTGGGAGCCTATGTTGTGGATTCTAAAATATATACAAAGAACTTTTCTGCCACCTCGCCCCAGGTGGTGGAATGTATGGTGGTTTTAGAGGTTCTTCAAAGATTTCCTTGTCCCCTTAATATTGTTTCTGATTCTGCCTATGTGGTTAACGCTGTTAAATTATTAGAGGCCGCTGGAATTATAAAACCTACTAGTACAGTGGCAGCTCTTTTCCAGAGGATACAGGATTGCTTACTAAATAGGAGAGCTCCATTTTTTATCACACACATAAGGGCACATTCGGGGCTTCCAGGCCCAATGAGTTTGGGCAATGACCTGGCTGATCGTGCTATGCAGCTTGCTGCGGTAGCTCTTGCCTCCCCGTCGCAGACCGCTAAAACTTTTCATGACAATTTTCATGTTACAGCTGAAACCCTGCGCAAACGTTTCTCACTTACCAGAAAAGAGGCTCGCGACATTGTAACCCAATGTCACAGTTGTTGCCAGTTTCTTCCTATCAGACACACTGGCGTTAACCCCAGAGGGATTACGCCCTTGCAAATATGGCAGATGGACGTAACTCATATCACTGCCTTTGGAAAACTTCAGTGTGTGCATGTGTCGATTGACACATGCTCTGGCATTATTCATGCCACACCACTTACAGGAGAAAAAACCTCTTATGTCATTCAACATTGCCTTGAGGCATGGAGTGCTTGGGGCAAGCCCACATCTTTAAAAACGGATAATGGGCCTGCCTATACTTCTCAAAAGTTTAAGCAGTTCTGCGCACAGATGCAGGTCACCCACATTACAGGCCTGCCTTATAACCCCCAGGGACAAGGTATCATAGAACGAGCACATCGCACCCTCAAATCTTATCTACTTAAACAGAAAGGGGGAATATTGACAGAGCTGCCCACGACGCCAAGGGTGGCCATCGCCATGGCTCTGTTCACCATAAATTTTTTAAATCTGGATGATAATGGCCAAAATGCTGCAACACGACATTGTTCGGATCCGCAGCGGCCCAAAGATTTGGTTAAGTGGAAAGATGTGCTTTCTAATGAATGGAAAGGCCCGGATCCCATCTTATTGAGATCCAGGGGAGCTGTTTGTGTCTTCCCACAGGATCAAGAAAGCCCATTCTGGCTGCCAGAGCGATTGACCCGAACAGTGAAGAGTGATCCACAACACACGGATTCGCCTGAGGACCTGGCTGCTGTTCCTCCTGCCATTTTGCAGATGGATGACAGAGCACCGATGGAGGACACTCTCAGCTTTCCCGAAGCTGTTACCAGTCAGTCATAGGATGGCGGTGTTTCCTCGACTTTTTACAACCAATATGACTCTGGGGCCCCTCATACCATCCTAGAGATGATTTATAAGCCTGGCCGTAGGACTCCAGTCCTGGGCCGTATCCCTCATTCCCCTACTTCAAAAAATGGGTGGAAATGTTTTGGAACAGTCCTATGCTATGGATTAGTGTTTCTCCTCTGGATGGTCTGCTGACTCAAATCCCAAAATCGTAGGGACAAAGTGGTTATTGCACAAGCGCTGGCTGCCCTGGAACAGGGGCCTCTACTGATGTGTGGTTATCTATGCTGAAGCAGTAAGGTTTATGCCAACCAGCTCCTGCACCCCTAGGACAATGGTCCATTGCACAGGGTGGAGTGCTTGGCTTAGCTAGCCCTGAAGGTTGTCGAGCTGAAGAGCATCGCACAGAGAATGGCCCTCTCTGAGAGATAAGTCGCTCTGCTTAAGGGTTTCCTGCCGTATATTCCCTTTCCCAGAAAATTGGCAGAGGGCAGGCCGGATAGGTTCCAGGTGTCATGAGCCTAGGGACAGATTCCGTGTAAGCCCATTTTTATGTTTTCATTTTGGGAAGTGCGACCTCTATCTTTACCTTCCTAGGGAGTTGCCTTTCTGCAAAGAAGTAAAATTAGGGGGAGATGTAGAAGGCCGCAGCCACATTCTCCATTATCAAGATGGCGCTGACATCCGGCTTCACCACCAGGTGAACGCACATGTGCTCGGTAATTTCCCACTGAGTCCCCGCCTACTCCTGAGGCATTCACCTGGGATTATGGACAATTGACCAATCCAAGAGTGACACGTCCGAAGCAGGGTCTGTTTCCTTTATAAGGGATGGGTTCCATCTTATCTGGGTCCCCGGCCATGTTGGCTTATGCTCTAGCTCCCAAGAGGATTAAAGCCATTCCTGCAGAAGGATCCTAGTGTTCCGCGTGGTTCTTGCTGGCGAGCTGGTAGCGTGGGACAGGTCACATGGTAGAGAGCATGGCAGTAGTGCTGGAGCACTTAGGACAGACAAAAGTGTGCCCTTTTTCTGTGTCCTGAGCCACATGAAACGGTGGGAGGCAGCTCTCTTCTGAGCATGAAAAATTCTAATATGTAAGCAAAAGCCCCTCCACTCTTCAGAGAACAGAGAATGGAAAATACGAAGGTTTATTGTTCTGAGAAATTTCCTGTCTCTCTGGCATGTGTTCATCAGAGGTCAAGGGGCACGCATGTGTACAGGGCAGAAAATCCAGGGGGGAGAGTATGGGGCGCTGCATGTGCTCCTCAGTGTGACCACATGTGCCTGGGAAGGTGAGGCCAGGAGCCAGGCCAGGGCAGACAGTGACCAATTCTGCCTTCTGGAAATGACCATGTGTGAAAGGGAAAATGACCAGTGCTGGATGGAGTTGGGGGGGGGGGCGTGGGACAACAAGCCAAGGTGGCCTCTTAGACAGAAAGCTGGTGGCTTTAGGGTTGGCATAGCCATCAGGAGTCCTGGTTTTGTCTGGTCTAGGAGATCTATGTGTTTGTAATAGGGATTCATTCCCCCCCCTTTTTTTATTATGTGCCTGGTCTCTTTTGAGCCACAAGCACATAGACACATAGACCAGGCTAAACATTTCCATGGCCAGGTTTGTATCAAGCAGGGCCCTTTCTGTCCTCTGCAGCCAGGGAACCGAGGCACCAAGCCTGAGAAGGGTATCCCTGGGTGGGAACTGCCTTGGCCAGCTACCAAGCCAGTCTGGGATCTGTGGATGGCATGGCGAGGGCAAAGGAACCTATGCCTGGAGTACCCAGGAGGCAAGAGTCAAGCTGTGTTTTTGCCCAGTGGCCCATTGTTTGGGTTAGCACAGTCTGGGGACATGGATATCGGCACCAGCAGTTACTAAAGGATCGACTGCTTTCGTTGTCTGAACGTGTGCTTTCTTTGCTCTCTTTCTCTAAGACTTACTTATTCTTATTTATGTGTATGTATGTATGCTTATGTTTGTATGTATACCACGTGTGTGCAGGTGCCTACAGAGGCCAGAAGAGGGCGTCAGATCTCCTACAGTTAGAGTTATAGGAGGTTGTAAACAACCTGATGTGGGTGCTGGGAATGGAACCTGGGTCCTCTGAAAGAGCAGCAAGTAGTCATAACTGCTGAGTCATCTCTCCAGCGACCTAAATCTCTTGATTACTGAGGCAATCCAGTTTACCTCTAATTTTAAAAAAAAAGAAGAAGAAGAAGATGTATTCATTTATTGTGTATGAATGTTTGGCACATATGTATGTCTGTGTACCACGGGAGGTTCAGAAGAGAATGTCAGATCTCCAGCAGCTTGAGTTATAGGTGATTATGAGCACCAGGCGGGTGCTGGGAAGGGAAAGTGCTCTTAACTGCGAAACCATCTCTCTGACCTTTCTCTGTTTTTAACGGTGGCTCAGCTTACAACTCACAGAGCCAACAGAAGGGGACAATGTGGTGGCGTTCAGTACGTTCACATGTTGTGCAGCCCCAGCTCTGATAGGATATCTGCTTGGAAACCTAACCCAACCTGGGCTTTGCATTCTCCCACTGTAGATCCCAGTACTCAGGTGTATCTGTGTCGTCTGGGCCTCCCTTGTCTCTGGGATATTCGCTGCTCGTGTTATAGAGGGGAATGCTGGGCCAACATAATATCCCTGTGTGTTTTATGGTCCTACTTCATCACCTCTCCCAGCCAGCCTTCTAAGAACATATCATTTCTGGGACTCCTGGCAGCCATCACCTCCCTAGAGTTGGGCACTCATGTCTACTGCTCTCTGTGTCTATGCTCTCAGGAGGCACAGGGATCAGGCCAGACCATGTGTGCTTTCAGAGTCTCTGGTTAAACGCTAGACAGAAGGAAACCCTATTCTGCAATGTCTCCCACATTTTCCTATTCTTGAAAAACTAATTTCATCAGCCAGATGAATCCGTCAAGAAGTGTGACTCAAGCCATTGAGGGTACTTCCTTCAAGAAGAGAGGGCTTCACTGTAGGGGATTGGAACTGGAGGCATGAGAGGAAAGCCCTGCAGAGCTTCCTCAGGACCCTTCTCACTCCTAGGCAGCCACCCTGCAGGAGACCTTTGGACTCTGTACTTACCTTCCAGGAATCTGTTCCAGCCACTGAACTATAGCCACAGCCGCAGAAGAATGGTTTTCCTCCTCCTAGGGGTGGCAGTGTACACATGGGGCCTTCAGTTTGCAGACCCTGCTCTGCAGAGACGCACAAGGCAGACCTAGCACCCAGGCCCAGCTGGCATTGGTAATAATAAGCTAATTTTTCTGCAGCTAACAGGGTAACAGGAGAGAAGAATCTCCCATCCTTACCACCCGGGAGTGATGAACATAGTGCATCTTAGCAGATCTTTGTGTGTGTGTGTGTGTGTGTGTGTGTGTGTGTGTGTGTGTGTGTGTGTGTGTGCTTTCTTTTTTAAAGTTACCTTATGTAAACTGTTCTGTGACTGGCTCTTTTCACAACAAGTCTACCGTGAGATTTCAGTGACTAAGTCTTTGTCATTCCCTTTCAAATGGTGGAATGGCATCTCTCTGGGCCAGTTTTTAACTGTTAGCTAGGCTCCATGTCCTTTGTGATAGTCTGGGATTTCTGTCTTTGTCCTCCAGGTAACTTCCTATGGTGGGGGCCATACTGATTGTCTTCCATTTCTGCCCCGCTTCCCTCCCATATGCTCCTCCCCGATTTGGGTCAGGACCTCGTATACCCAGACTGGTGTCAAATTTGCTATGTAACTGAGGATGACTTTGAGCTTCTGATCCTCCTGCCTCTGCTTCTGCAGTGCTCAGATTACAGACATGTGGTTTATGCGGTGCTGGGGATTGAACCCGGGGCTCTGAACAGGCTCAGCAAACTATCTGCCAGCCAGGTCACTTACCCAGCCCTCCAGTCCTGCTTTCTTAACCCATTAACTATACCAGGGGAGGTAGTTGATGTTGGGGGCCTTTAGAGCGGGTTGATTATTTAAGTCAGTCCTGTCACAAGGGCTGGCCGGTCCATGCTGGCTGCTATGAGCTTAGTGATTACATAGATCATGCCTGCCTTATGGAGGAGGAACCAGTAGGATGTACAAACCCTGGCCAGCATCTGTGCCCCGAGTCCTCACTCTCCTTAGGGGCTGTATGGAGATGGAGCCCTGTCCCATTGGCCTGCACCCCTCAGCTTCCATCCTGGGCCCAGGGCTCAGCCCTTCCAAATCTGTTGTTACCAGGAACCACGGACTGCCTAACTTTCTTGTGTTCTATCTAAAGATGTAACTGAGTAATTGAATTTGTGCTTGAGACGAATCTGTTTCTTAGCTTAATGGCCCATCCAGAACAATGTGATTTGGGAATATCTGCCAATATGCCATTTGATTTTATAAACTTTGGGTTCAGCAGCACGTGGTTCTAGCTGCCCAGCTCCCTCCTGAGGGTCAGATGAAGGCCAAGAATGGGTAGACAGAGGCCTGGGGTTCCACTCTCTGGCCAGAGGACTGCTTGGCAAATAAAATGGTTCTCTGTCCATCTTGTGTACCAGGAATGCATCATTAGATCTGGCCTAGCATCAGCCAGAGCTACAGCTGAGTGGGTGTCGTTTAGAAGGGGCTTCCGAAGCTGGAAGGGTGGGGCTGAGGAGAGAGCGAGCACCCTGAACAGATGTGGGATTTGGAGGAGATGCCAGGAGGCTCAGAGTAGGTCTGGATCATCCACTCCCAAGTCTGAGAGCAGGATTGACTGGGTACAGGCAACAGCCCCTGGGTGAAGTGGAGTCTTGGGGTTGTCTTGCTGCAACTCATGTGGGAATGACTCAGAGAGGTGGGTGAGGCAAGAAGTCCATTCAGAAATATCTTTTGCTGAAATGCCAAGGTGTGGGATTCAGCTGACCTGGAATAGAGACTCTTCTTGAGACTTGACTGACCTTTGGCACAGGGAAGATGGACCATGGAGCCAGTCTGATCTGAGAAGGAGCTGGGACACCATTATTTCTATCTCCTAGCAGGCCTGGGGCGATGACAAACAGATAGTGTGGTATCATGGGGCCATGTCCTTTATCATTCTGCCCCCTACCTCCACCACCCCAGAGAAGACTGACTGGCAGCCAAAGAGGCACAGCCTTGGCTTCCCCAGAGAAGCCCTGGCCTTAGGAGCTTTCTGTGCCTTTATCCTGATCCTTTGGGTGACTCCTACCAGATGCCTGCCTACACTTCATCTGTCTGGCTCTTGGGTCTGAGGCTGGACACCTTAGACATTCACTCCCCAAACTAAGCTGGACCGTATCCACTGGGTAAAGAGAGACTCATGGTCAAGGTTCTGGGCGATTCCAGCCTTGACATTTTCCCACAAGAGCCTGGAGCACTGTGAGAGGTCTGTGGACAAATGAGGAAAGGAGCTGTGACAAATGACAAGTTCCACGCGGTAGTTCACAGTCTACAAAGTCACTGTTATGCCAAGTAAGTGTGCAGTAATGAGTTTTCTTACCGAGTCGTGGTGCAGCCAGGGTTTAACCAGAAGTTCTTTGTGTGAGTGAGGTTTGAATGCCCATGTGGCACAAATGCCATGGGTCTGGCCCCTCAGCATGGTTGAGAATGATACTAATTACAACCGCCCATGGGCAGTATCAAGTTGACCTTGCTTCTCAGATTCCAGGCAGAGGATATTGTTCACATTCTCCAGCTGTAGCTGGAGGGGTGCTGGCTCACTCTGCTTTGCCCAGGACTTGATTTCTGTTGCCATGTTTCATTGAACACCTTAGTGAGGACAAAGATCTTGGGGCCCTAGGTGGCCACCACCACCTGGCTAACCTAGGTTTTAAGTCTCTGTGTATAGTCACGGATGCTTCTGTTGGCTATCTGCCATTTAGAGAGAGAACTGTTACTCCCGTCAAGGGACTCGCTCTTCTATTCCCTGTCCCAGTGGCAGTGCTGAGTCCCAGACTACTCTCAGGCTTGTTGACCTGAGAGGTTTGATTCTGAGACATAGCTGTAGAGGTGCACACACCTCAGTTTGGTATGATTCTGAGACATACCTGTGGAGGTGCGCAGACCTCAGTTTGGTGTGATTCTGAGACATAGCTGTAGAGGTGCACACACCTCAGTTTGGTCTGATTCAGAGACGTAGCTGTGGAGGTGCACACACCTCAGTTTGGTCTGATTTGGAGATGTAGCTGTGGAGATACACATACCTCAGTTTGGTGTGATTCTGAGATGTAGCTGTGGAGGTGCACACACCTCACTTTGGTCTGATTTGGAGACATAGCTGTGGAGGCGCACACACCTCAGTTTGGTGTGATTTGAAGACGTAGCTGTGGAGGTGCACACAGCTCAGTTTGGTGTGATTCAGAGACATAGCTGTGGAGGTGCACACACCTCAGTTTGGTGTGATTCTGAGATGTAGCTGTGGAGGTGCACACACCTCAGTTTGTTCTGATTCGGAGACGTAGCTGTGGAGGTGTGCAGACCTCAGTTTGGTGTGATTCTGAGACGTAGCTGTAGAGGTGCACACACCTCAGTTTGGTCTGATTTGGAGACGTGGCTGTGGAGGTGTCCAGACCTCAGTTTGGAAGCAGCTTGAGAACTCATCCCCCCCCCCCATTCTTTAAAAGTTTATTTTTTAGCGGGGCAGTGGTGGCACATGCCTTTAATCCCAGCACTGAGGCAGAGGGAGGCGGATCTCTGTGAGTTCGAGACCAGCCTGGTCTACAGAGCAAGTTCCAGGGCAGGCACCAGAATTACACAGAGAAACCCTCTCTTGAAAAATCACAAAATAAATAAATACTGCATTTTTGCATATGTAACACGTGTGTGAAATGCCCACAGAAGCCACATGAGGGACTGGACTGGGGTCTCATGGCTTTGAGGACCTTAGGCCCTGGATGGGTTGATGTCCCTCCACAAGTTGGCAGAACACAAAGAAAAACTCAGAAGTGACTGTCTTAACATTTCTGTGGCCCTGGCAGAGGATACCCCTGTTCGTGCTGGGCTGACCAGTAAGTAGAAAGAGACCAATAACTGTCTGAGAATAGCTCTTAGGGATGGCACCTATATTGGTCATGATGCCTCATCCCAGAGCCACTATACCTAGGAGGTTCCCCTGCTGCCTTTGACCCTCCCCACCTGCTCTCAGCCCCTCTCCCTGTAAGGTTGTCATACCTGAGGCCTTCTAAGGGACCCTGTCTGGGCTCTTTAATCTCTAAATTAATCTTCTGATGGGCTAGATTCCCATGGTTTTCCATGCTGTGGAACTCAAGTTTAAGGTGCAAGAAAGCTAGCAATAGTGTCGTCAGCCTAGAGGATGGATTTGCTCACATCATGCTGCTAGGGAGAGCTAGGATACCTGGATAGCCCGGATGGGGCCAACTGGCTCTTAAGACCCTTCGGGGTGAGTGGGGTGTGGCACATGTCCTGGGCTGCTGGGAAGCTGGCAAGATGGTCTGTGCCACTCTGCTAACTGGACTTCAGGGCTTGCAGGTTCATTGGCCACTGCTTTTTCCCATGATCTCCAGGAGCCTCCAGCTGGGCTTTTCCTGCCCCTCATTGCTCTATCATACTACACTGTACACTCCCAGGTGGAAACTTGAGTTGGGGCGCTGCAGGGTGGGCACAGGGTGGAGAGGCCCAGCATGCCCTGTTTGTCATTTTTTTCGGGATTTATTATAACGCTGCAAGTTCTTCTTTGAAATACAGATAATTTTGGTCTGCTCTGTTCATAAAGATAAGTACACTCAGGTTAGGAAACTCCACCAGCACTGGAAAGTGGAAAGCACGAAGTTTCCCAACCAGACTCCAGGTCTAGAAATGGCTCTTGTGGCAGTTGATGTCATAAGCATCAACTCCGCCGTCTTCATAGACTGCTTCTGCTTCTGGGGTGGGTGGTAACTAGGGTGCATATAACGTTGGTAACTCCTCTGTTGCTCTGGAACTCAGCTTTTTCCAGGCCCTGGCAGCAACAGGGGTTTCCATGGTGACGGGCCTCTCTGAGCCCATGGGAGGCACCTCACAAGGAGAAAGGGAGGGCCCAGGAGGGACCACATTGAAGAGCTGGTCCTTTGTCCAAGAACAGTGGCGCCCTAAAGGGCCATTGGTATATCAAGCTCACTTTAATTACCTCCAAGGGGTGGCCCAGAAAAGGGGTTCGTTTTACCTTTCAGAAATGAGCCTGGTGGGTGCTTTGGGATGTTTGAGCTTGGAGCCCTGGTCTTCAATCATGACCTCATACTGAAATCTTTAATATTAGTTTGTAATAGACTCTAAGGGTGCTACCTGTAGGCCCTCACCCACTGGGCCCAGAGGACAGAGCCAGCCTTCTGTGCCTGTTATCTTCTGGCCCCACCTGCCACGGAAAGGGAAATGCCCTCCTACTCTGCCCTCTTCGTCGCATGTGCCATGGTCATCAGAGCACTGACTGCTGGATGGGAAGGTGGTTTTGCCTCGGGAGGTATGAGCACTCTCGACCTGTGTACCTGAGTGGGTATCGGGGCCAGAGGAAGGAATGTCCTTGGTCTCTTACCAAACGATTCGTGGTGTGTTCAGTAAATGACCTACTGACTGTATTGAACCAAGCTCTGCCTTATGGGACATGTCACACAGCATCTTCCCTTGTCAGGCCTCTCTTTCCAGATCCCTGAGGGCCCTCAGAACTGCTTCCTTCCCCTCTCTCACTCCTCTGTCTGGTCCTGCGGCAGATGCCTCCTTCAGCACTATTGATGCCAGCTTGTTATCTGGGGCAAGTGTCATGGTCAATGTGCAACACTGACCATTGTCCCCACCTTGGCCTATGTATAGGAGATGCCAGTAGCCCCTGCTATTTAGTCATGATAACTCAATATACCTTCGTATGTTCCCAAAGGCCCACCTCCTCCCCACCCCCACATTGAGATGATTATCACAGCACTGAACTGACACTCTGAAACAGAGCCCACTCTCATGCCTGGTATAGCCCCTGGCATCCCCAGGGTACCCCAAGACCACTGGAGGCCTAGTGCAGATGAGCAGTGGTTTGGCTTGGGACTGGGGATAGTCTGGAGTGGTTGGTACCACCAGACCACTGGTGTTGTAACTTGTGGGTCCTGGACAGAGGGAGGCTAGCTTGGTCTAGCTCCACCTGGCTGTGTGCTTTGAAATATCTGTTCCATTTTCATCCACAGAAGAATGTGATAAGAGCCACTTTGCAGGTACCATAGACACACAGGTTTATTGGAGCCTCCACTGCATGTCTGCATGCACCCCTACCCCTCTCACCAGCTTGGGTCTCCATCTGGAACTTGCCTGGGGGGCAGTGGGGTGTCTTTGTCTACCTGGGCCTTCCTCCATAGCAGGATGCTGTTGCTTGATTAGAGCCGGGGCAACAGACATGCAATAGGGTGGAAGGTGGTCAATTGTATCACGTATGACAGGCCAGGGCACTGCTGAAAGGGCCTGGCCCCCACCACACCTATAGAAACTCTAGACCAGATAGAGAGGACACCACCCCTATTCTTGAGCCTCCCAAGAATGTGGCATTCACCATTCACGTTAGTCTCTAGCTTGGATGGAAGAAACAGCTAGATTGTTCCTCCACCTTCTATTGATCTCTCTGACACCATCTCCTAGACCTGTCCCACCTGCAGGGGTGTGGCAGTGTTTCTGTTAGGGATGCACTAGGTAGTAACCTAGACATCATCAGGCAGAGTCCTTTCTAAACAGACACTTCTAAATTCATGCAAACTGAGCATCCTGCAGGAGATGCCAGTAGCACCTGGTCTCCAAGGGATGCTATGGGAGGCCACAGACAAGAGCTCTGATGCTCAGTAGGGTTGCCTCCTAGCGAGCTCATGCGTGTGTGTGGGGATGACAAGGTGGGAGGTTACTCGGGAGGGCCTGTGGGATAGCTGGGCTTGGTGAGGAAGCAAGGGTATCTCCCTGGGGGAAGGTCTGGGCTTGTGAGACATGCCACCCGATGAGAGGACTCCTGCAGGAGGCAGGGTGCTGGGAGGGTGAGCAAAGAGCTACAGCGCCACCAGTGTAGGCTGGTGTCCACTGGCATGGCTCCTCTGGTTGGTCCTTGGAGCATCCCCTCAATGGCATGACATTGGTAAAAACAGAGCTGGCCTTCTCCCTGGAAGCATTAGTCAAACTGGTCAGTATCCAAGGTCAGTTTGCTGTTGCGGCTGTGGGGAAGTTGCAGTTAAGAGCAAAAGCCAGTTGATACAGTCTGATCAGGCTGGTTGGGACTCAAGTTTTCCCGAGGTCAGGGCTGTCACTTTCTTAAATGCCCATGGACCTGCTGGCAGTGCCCAGACCCTATGTGTGCTGGTGAGTAAGGCGGAGAGGACTGTGTTCCAAACCATGGTTTGCACACTACCTTCCCTAGGGACTAGAGCATGGTTGTCATCCACCACAACATCAGGCTTCAGGGTGGGGGACTGAACTCTGCTTTTTGATGCTCGGTCTGCTAAGGCAGAAAGGGACTACATAGGCTGGAGCCTGGTTATAGATTCTGAACATCCCACACCAGGCAGCTACTTTACAGGCCTCATTAATGCCCAGGACAACTGTACTAACCCTATGGCCTCTCCTTGCAGCTGGTGAATCCCACGTCTGATTTTTTGTTTATTGTTTGCTTGCTTATTTGTATTTTTGAGGTAGTGTTTCTCTGTATAACAGCCCTGATGGTCCTGGAATTCGCTCTGTAGACCAGGCTGGCCTCAGACTCACAGAGATCTAACTGCCACTACCGTTCCGATGCTGGAATTAAAAGTGTGCACCACCACCGGGCCCCATGTGTGATTTTAAGTGAAGTGTGGAAGGACACCAGGGACATGTCCCAGCAGCCTATGAGAAGCCCTGGTGGCAGCCGGAAGTCCCTGCTGCTCAGGTGTCTGGTGGGGCTCTTTTTGTGGGGTCTCCACTTGGCTTCCCAGAGGACATATTTTGCACACTGGCAGGGAACTGGTGACTGTGGCCTTCTGGGCAGTATAATGGCCTCCAGTCTCTGTGAACTTAGGCAGACAATGAAAGAAACTTTACTGTGGCTCATTCCCAGTGTCCTCTATGGCTTCTTCTAAGCTCTCGACCACAGCTTAGAGAAGTCCCAGGTTTGTTTTCATGAGTTTGGAACAAATGCCTCCAACACACAGGTGGTACAGTGGTCCATGGCAGCCAAGGGCCCTCAGCCTGCAGCCTGTTCTCTGCCAGGCAGTTAACCTTCCATGGAGACCTGTGGCGGCACCCATTTTTACTCCTCACAACTGTTCTGCTTCCCTAGGGAACAGAGTCCTGAGTCAGTTTCAGAAGTTAAATGTGGGATGGTCTTGAAGCATCCTTCATCAGATGTGGTATTAGCAGTAAAAGGGTAGGGAGCTATGGCAGGAGCCTGGGGGTGCCAGGGAAGGGCACAAAAGGAGAGACCAGGGGGCTTGGAAGGTGGGACACAGGTGCCTGTCATGCTTCCGCCTGGGGTCTGACCCAAGAATGCAGTTGAGGGAGTGGATATGAAAAATCAAGGGAATAAAGAAAGGGAGGAGGAAGGAGGGGACTCTCGGTGTGGCAGTTCAGGGGCCAAACCAGTGCCATGCTTGGAGGCACTATGTCAGATGTCTGCCAGAACTGCCCAGAACCCAGCAGTCATCAATGACAGTTTCTGGGGAGGGCGAGGAAGGGTAGAATAGTGATTTTTGCTTAGGAATCCACAAAGATCTTGTTAATTCAAAAACCAAGGCCCCCTGCAGGCACCCGAAGGACTACACCCGCACAGAAGGAAACTCAAGTGTTTCTGGGTATCCTTACACTTTACAAGACACTGTCAGTCTGATCATGGAAGTTTCTTCCCAGGACTCATCACGTGGTAGAAGCAGCAAGGCAGCTCTTACAAGCTGTTCTTTGGCCTCCACACATATACTGTGGCATGCATGTGTGCATTTGCATGTGCAGACACACACACATATACACAAACATATAAATAAAACTTTGAAAATCATGGCATGGGCTTTCGGTCATAGTGCCCTAACACAGCCTGGCTCCACTTCCTGGCACACGGGTGTGATGCGGTCCTCAGCCAGTGCCCTCCTTCTGTACACTGGCTTCCACACAGCAGTTTAGTGAACACACTTGTGGTGTGGGCACATGTGTAACCTTGGAGGCCATGCTGAATTACAGATTCCCAGAAGGGAAATGGTGGACAAGGTTTTGAACACTTCGAAATGAGGGAGTGTTCGTCGAGTAGCCTTGGGAACATTTGTGTGGTTGGTTCACAGCCAGCAGCACGTGGAACCCTCCAGATCTCCTTCACCTGAGAGGAGAGGCTCCCTTGTCTTTTTCAGCCCTTAGGGATAAGTGTCCTCCCTGTCTGATTTTGCATGTCTCTCTTGAGAGGCCGTAAACAACTTTTATTGACTCTCACCCTCTTACACTGCTGTGAACTGCCTGTGTCTTTTCAGCCAGGCTCTTATCTTTTATTAGTTTACATTTCATTTTGCTTTGTAGGTTTTTTTTTTGTTTGTTTTTTTTTTTTTTGTTGTTGTTTTTTTTTTTTTGGAACCACGGAGTTTTCCTTGAAGAAGAAGACGATCTCTTTTGACATGTAAATCTAATACGGACTTTACTATGGGAAGTTTGTCTTTTCAGTCTCTGTCTCTAACTCCAGCTCTTGCGGATCCACACCCTCCATAGGCACCTGCCCTCGAGTGCATAAATAGCTCTCCATACACATCCTTAAGAATAAAATAACAAACCTAGGTTAAAAAAGAAAGAAGGAAGGAAGGAAGGAAGACAGCAGAAGAATATTCTCTAGTGACTCCCATCCTGCAAACTGTGTGACTTATGCCAAGAAAGGGAAAGCAAGGAGGAATCTCCAGCTCCCAGTCCTCAAAGGCTGCACAGACAGTGAAAGTGTCTGTAACTTGACACCCCTGACAGGTTGGATTCCTGAGTGCCTGCTGTTTCCAGGGAGGCAGGCAGTTCTTAGATCCCATTTCCCTCTCATGGTATTGCTATGCTGAGACCACTTCATGCAAAGCCACCAGAAGAACCCCTCCTTATGGCTGTGTGACCGCGACCGAGGTTCTGGAGGGGCAGAACTGAGGGCAGGCAGCACTTGAGAAGTGAGTCTCCCCATGACAGCCTTGGAGATGGTGACCGTGCAGTAGGACTCAAGTCTCCGGTTGGGACCCACTCCTCAGGAGTAGCCGCACATCTCCAAAGAGTCTGAGGTTCCCTTATTTAAAGTATTTCTGATTACAGAGTTCTCCAGATTTGGGAGCATTTGCACAGTTGAACATCTCAGTATCTGAAATCCAAACTCCTTCACAATCAATGGGGGTAGCGACATTCACAATCTGAAACTTTGGGGGTACAGATATCACCTTCCCATGCTCAGGCTTTAGAACATTTTGGACTTTGATGTTTGGATTATGAGTAATAATAATAATACTAACGCTGACTGCTTTTCCAGAGGACCCAGGTTCGGTTCTCAACACCCACATGGCAACTCACAGCTGTCTATAACTCCAGCTCCAAGGGATCTGATACCCTCACATCAATGCAGATAAAATAAAATTAAATAAATTAAAAAAGCATCTAATGGTCTTCCTCCATTCCTTCAGAATAAAGGAGTATGAATTTCCCTGTCCACAGATCCCCTTCTCTTCAAGCCCAGGACATTTAGGAGTAGGAATGGGTAAGAGAATATAAACTTCTTCCCAAGGACTTACTCTGTGAATTGGGTAAGATATCATCAGTGATTTCTCCTTTGAGATGCTCAAATGTCAAAAAAAGTGATGTGATTTAAACTAATATTGAACTTATTTAAAATAATATTAAAACTAATGTTTGGGGCTGGAGAGATGGTTCAGCAGGTAAGAATAGTGACTGCTTTTCCAGAGAATCCAGGCTCTGTTCCAAGAACCCACATGGTGGCACAGACATACCTGCAGGCAAAACACCCATACACATAAAATAAAATACATAAAAAACCCAAACTAACATTTGTCAGGTGTGGTGGCCCACACCTTTGATCCACCCCTTAAGAGGCAGAGGCAGGTAGATCTCTATGAGTTCAGGGCCAGCCAAGGCTACATAAGACCATTTCTCGGGGGAAAAAATCAAAATAAATAAAACAAAAAGTTTGCATTTTTAGCCCAGCCATTTGGCTCAACAAGTAAAGGTACTTGCTACCAAGCCTGACAACCTGAGTCTGATTCCTAGGGCTCACATGATGGAAGGAGGGAACTGACTTCTGCAAGCTGTCTCCTGACCTCCATATATATGCAGTGGTACACACACACATACTCACACACACACACATACATACACATACACACACACACACACAGAATGGGTGGATGGATGAATGGATAGACTGGTGGGTGGATGGATGGATGAATGGATGGATGGATGGATGGATGGACCGGTGGATGGATGGATGAATGGACTGGTGGATGGATGGATGGATGGATGGATGGATGGATGGATGGATGGATGGATAGATGGATGGATGGATGGATGGATGGATGGATGGACGGATGGATGGACTGGTGGGTGGATGGATGGATGGACTGGTGGGTGGATGGATGGATGGACTGGTGGGTGGTTGGATGGATGGACTAATGGATGGATGGACTGGTGGATGGATGGATGGATGGATGGATGGAGGATGGATGGACAAACGGACGGAAGGATGGATGGATGGCCACTAACATATTTCCACCACTGGAGGATCTTAAACAATGTGACTGGAACAATGCTGCATGTAGACCAACTGGCCAATTCTCAGCGCCTGCTGGCCAGCATAGTTTGGTGCCCACAGGTCTGGTCCGCCTAGGAAATGTGAAGCTGTGAGTGCAGTAGGTAGTTTAGGAAATGGCCAGCCTGGGGCCACCAGGCTGGTTTCTGTTGGAGAGACCCGGGCTGCGGAGCTGTGGTGACTTTTTGAGCTGCAGCTGAAGGGAGACCAGAGCTGTTGTAAAGCACACTGCAGAAAAATGGCATCCGACAGAGGCCTGCTGAGTCATTGTTGTAAATTCTCCATAAGATCAAAAAAGCACAGGTGTGGGGCACACTGGCCTCTGTTCTTTTGTGACAAGTTATGGGTGTCATTTACGCCCCCTTTTGAAGCTCCCAGAGCCCCTGTCATTTCGCCACTGGCCTTTGTGCTGGCTCCCATTCAGAACTCGGTCATCTGAATGAGCACAAGAGGCCCTGTCATTGTCCCTGTGGTTACCCATCAACCATTTATTGCCTTCGCCCCCTGCCTGTTTCCAAGGTTACTGCCACTGCTGTCAATGGAATCTGAGGCTCGGGGTGGGGCATCAGCAGCTGCATGTGAAAGGTCATCTACAGCAGGCGGTGGAGAAGCACCAGGCTTTGCTAGGTCCCTGACCTATCAGCCCAGCTTTTCAGAGACCACTCGGGTTGGGAAGGTCCTGTGTGGGATGCTAGGAGAGATTGGTGTGTCTTGACTATGAGTTGGAGGAGAAGGATGTTCAGGGGCACAGGGTGATTATAAATAATCCTTATGCTGGAGAAGAGGAGGCATAGTTTGGAAGGGGTTTGTTGGTTGGTTTGTTTGCTTGCTTTAGGGATGTTGTTTTTAGGCAGTAGAGAGGTTTGAAGTCCTATATGAAGGATCCAGAGGGAGCTGGCTAAGCCAGCAGTTGCCAAGACTGTTGGCACCTGATGCTTGCAGACTTAGAAGTGATGTCAGGGGATGTGGGGAGTGACCCAGAATAGTTGGAGTGGGGTGAGGGTGGGGATGTAGGCTCCTTTGATATTGTACATCAGTGGCTACCACCAGGCGCCTGGCTCAGGGTTGAGATGGATGGAGGTTTACACTGTGTTTTTCAATCTCGTGTGTTTCTTTGTATTTTAACCAAGTGATTGTCCTTGGGATGAAGGCCTCTGTCTGTATTTCAAGATTTCTTGAGGATGCACGTGTAATACTCCGTTTGCTGCTCTGTGGGTACATCATGTTTAGATTTGGATCAAGTCACTGAATTGTCTCCTGAAAATGCTTCACTGACTAAATCCTTATTGCTGCCAGCTAAGTGTATCCATGTGTACCCTCTCCAATTTGCTCTTACCTTGTATGATGGCAAACAGTACCGTGCTTCCCCGCTTGTCTCTGCTTGTCTCAGGTGGGGCTGTGTTTCAGTCCTGTTTCCTCTAAGGCCAGTTGGCCTCAAACCCGCCTTGCTTTTCCTTGGTGGTTTGGGTTTCGAGGGTTAAGCGGGGGGGGGGGGGTGTCACCCTCTCCAGCTCCCTATGTTGTCCCTATGTTGGCACCATGCTGACCCCTTCCACTGTGAAGTTAACTAGAGAAGTGACGGAAAGTGACATTCCAGATCTGTAAGCCCTATGTGAAGCCCCCACCCCCACCTCTTCCTAAAATGCCACCGTTATAACAGACTGTATTCTGTAGGCACTGAAGACGTCTCATAGAGGTATTTGTTTCTAGCCCGGAGTGCCAGGAAGCCTTAGCTGCTGGTCACATTCCAAAAGCCCTGGGGAGCCCTGGAATACATTTCCCCCGGCTCGCCATGTCTTTCAGGCTGGTCCTATGGCTGCTTTCTGATAAGCACTTATAAAGGTTTGTTGGTTTCAGAAAGCCACCCCACCTCCCACACTGGCAACTTCTGGGAGAATAGCATTGGATTTAGAAATTTCTCTGGGTAATGTACTAAAGAGAGAATACCCAGCCCGAGACAGACCCAGAACTTAAATAAGACTTTATTTGGAAAAGGGATTGTGGCAGATATCATTAAGCTGAAGATCTAGAGAAGACGATCATCCCAGAGTAGGGTGGACCCGAAATCCAGTTTTCTTTGCATTTGTTTTTCTGACATAGGTTTTATCTGTAGTTTTGGAGCCTGTCCTGGAACTCACTCTGTAGACCAGGCTGGACTCAAGCTCACAGAGATCTGCCTTCCTCAATTCCCAAGTGCTGGGATTAAAGGCGTGTGCCACCATGGCCTAGCCAAGTTGCCCCTTAAAGAAAGACACTGGAAAGTCTGTACACACTGGACACAAAGTACACACTGGACAGAATATACACACTGGACAGAATGTACAATGGACAGTCTAAACACACTGGACAGTCTGTACACACTGGAAAGTCTGTACACACTGGAGAGAATGTACACACTGGACAGAATATACACACTGGACAGTCTGTACACATGGGATAGAATGTACACACTGGACACACTGTACAATCTGTACACACTAGAAAGTCTGTACACACTGGACACAATGTACACACTGGACAGAATGTACACACTGGACAGAATGTACACATTGGACAGTCTATACACACTGGACAGAATGTACACACTGGACACTCTTAACACACTGGACAGAATGTACACACTGGAGAGTCTGTACACACTGGAGAGTCTGAACACACTGGACACAATGCAACACTTGACAGAATGTACACACTTGACAATCTGTTCACACACTGGACAGAAGGTACACACTGCACAGAATGTACACCCTGGACAGAATGTACACACTGGACACGCTATGTAGACAAGGATAGTCTGTACATACTTGACACTCTGTACACACTGGACAGTCTGTACACACTGGACAGAATGTACACACCGGACAATCTTTTACACACTGGACAGAATGTACACACTGGACAGTCTGTATACAATGGACAGACTGGAAAAACTGGACAGTCTGTACACACACTGAAAACTCTGTACACACTGGACAGTCTGTACACACTGGACAGAATGTACACACTGGACAGTCTGTTCACACTAGACAGAATGTACACACTGGACAGTCTGTACACACTGGAAACTCTGTACACACTGTAAAGTCTGTAAACAATGGACAGAATGTACACACTGAACAGTCTGTACACACTGGACAGACTGGAAAAACTGGACAGTCTGTACACACACTGAAAACTTTGTACACACTGGACAGTCTGTACACACTAAACAGAATGTACACACTGGACAGTCTGTTCACACTGGACAGAATGTACACAATGGACACTCTGTTCACACTGGACAGAATGTACACGCTGGACAGAATGTACACACTGGACAGTCTGAAGACATACTGTACACATTATACACCCTGGACACAATATATACAATGGACAGAAAGTACACACTGGACAGTCTGTACACACACTGGACACTCTGTACTCACTGGACACAATATGTAGAATGGACAGAATGTACACACTGGTCAGTCTGTACACACTGGACACTCTGTACACACTTGACAGACTGTACACACTGGACACAATGTACACATTGGACGGAATATACACACTGGACAAAATATACACATTGGACAGAATGTACACCCTAGACAGTCTTTAGACAATGAACACAATGTACAACCTGGACAGAATGTACACAAGGACAGAATGTACTCAGTGGACAGTCTATACACACTGTACAGAATGTACACAATGGACAGAATGTACACACTGGACAGTCTGTACTCACTGGAGAGTCTGTACACCACTGAACAGTCTGTACACTCTGGACAGAATGTACCCACTGGACACTCTGTACACACTGGAAAGTCTGTACTCACTGGACAGAATGTACATTCTGAACAATCTGTACACACATTGGACACAGTGTAAACACTGGGCAGAATATACACTCTATGTCAGTCTGTACACACTGGACACTTTGTACACTCTGGACAATATGCACACACTGGACACAATGTGCACAATGGACACAATGTACACACTGGACAGAATGTACACACTGGACACAGTATGCACACTGCACAGAATGTATACACTGGACAGTCTGTACACACCGGACACTCTGTACACACTGGAGAGAATGTACACACTGCACAGTCTGTACACACACTGGACACTCTGTACACACTGGACAGTCAGTACACAGTGTACAGTCTGTACACACTGGACAGAATGTACAAACGGGAAAGTCTGTACACACTGGAGAGAATGTACACACTAGACAGAATATACAAACTGGACAGTCTGTATACACACTGTACACATTGTACACACTGACCACAATTTACACACTGGACAGAATGTACACACTGGACAGTCCGTACACACTGGACAGAATGTTCACACTAGACCATTTGTATACACTGAACAGAATGTACACACTGGACAGTCCGTAAACACACTGGAGAGAATGTACACACACTGGACAAAATGTACACACAGGACAGTCTGAACACACACAGGACAGAATGTACACACTGGACAGTATGTACACACTGGACACTCTGAACACACACTGGACAGAATGTACACACTGTACTGTCTGTACACAATGGACAGAATGTACACACTGGACAGAATATAAACACTGGAAGTCTGTACACATTGTACAGAATGTACACACTGGACTGTCTGTACACACACTGGACACTCTGTACTCACTGGACACAATGTACACACTGGATACAATATACACACTGGACAGAATGTACACACTGGACAGTCTGTACACATTGGACAGATTGTACACCCAGGACATTCTGTACACACTGGACAGAATGTACACACTGGACAGAATGTACACTTTGGACAGTCTGTATACACAGTGGACACAATGTCCACACTGGACAGAATGTACACACTAGTCAGTCTGTATACACTGGACACTCTGCAAACACTGTACAGTCTGTACACACTGGACACAATATACACACAAGGCAGAATGTATACACTGAACAGACTGTACAAACTGGACACAATGCACACACTGGACAGTTGTAGACACTGGACAGAATATACACACTTAACAGTCTGTACACACTGGACAAAATGAAAAACTGGACAGTCTGTACACACCCTGGACACTCTGTACACACTGGACTGTCTGTACACCCTGAACAGTCTATACACACTGGACAGAATGTACACACTTGACAATCTATTCACACTGGACAGAATGTACACACTGGACACTCTGGTCACACTGCACAGAATGTACACCCTGGACAGAATGTACACACTGGACAGTCTGTACACACATTGTACATATGAAACACACTGGACATAATATATAAAATGGACAGAATGTACACACTGGACACTCTGTACACACTGGACAGTCTGTACACACTGGAAACAATGTACACACAGGACAGAATATATGCACTGGACAAAATATACACACTGGCCAGAATGTAAACCCTAGACAGTCTTTAGACACTAGACAGAATGTACATACTGGACAGAATGTACACACTGGACAGACTGGACACACTGAGCACTCTGTACACAATGTAAATTCTGGTACATAAGGACAGAATGTACTTACTAGACAGTCTTTACACATACTGCTCAGAATGTACACACTGGACAGAATGTACACACTGGACACAATATAAACCCTGGACAGAATGAAGACACTGGACAATCTGTACTCACTGGAGAGTCTGTACACACACTGGACAGTCTGTACACTCTGGACAGAATGTACACACTGGACAATCTGTACAACTGGAAAGTCTGTATATACTGGACAGAATGTATATTCTGGACAGTCTGTACACACACTGGACACAATGTACACACTGGACAGAATGTACACACTACTCAGTCTCTACACACTGGACACTCTGTACACACTGGACAGTATATACACACTGGATACTCTGTACTCACTGGACACAATGTACACACTGTACACAATATACACACTGGACAGATTGTACAAACTGAACATTCTGTACACACAGGACAGAATGTATACAAAGAACAGTCTGTACACAATGGACAGATTGTAATAACTGGACAGTCTGTACACAGTGGACTGTCTGTACACATTGGACACATGTACACACTGGACAATCTAGACACACACTGGACAGAATGTACACACAGGACAGTTTGCACACACTGGACAGAATATACACAATGGACAGTCTGTTCACATTGGACAGACATACACACTGGCCAGTCTGTACACACTAGACTGTCTGGACACACTGGACACAATGTACACAATGTACAATCTGGACACACACTGAATTGAATGTACACACTGCACAGAATATACACACTGGACAGTCTGTACAAACTGCACAGTATGTATACCATGGACATTCTGTATACACAATTGAAACAATGTCTAAACTGGACACAATGTACACAATGGAGAGAATGTACACACTGGACAGTCTGTACATACACGGGACAAAATGTACACACTGGACAAACTGGATACACTAGACACAATGTACACACTGGACAGTATGTACACACTGGACAGTAGACACATACTGGACAGAAAGTACATACTGGACAGAATGGACAAACTAGACAGTCTGTACATAAACTGGACACTCTGTACACACCGAAAGTCTGTACACATTGGAAAGTCTTTAAACACTGGACAGAATGTACACACTGGACGGTCTGTACACACTGGAGAGAATGTACACACTGGACAAAATGTACACACTGAACAGTCTGTAGACACTGGACACAATGCACAAATTAGACCGTCTGTACACACTGGACAGAATGTACACACTCTACAGAATGTACACACTGGACAGTCTGTACACACATGGGACACAATGTGCAAACTAGACAGAATGTACACACCGGACAGTCTCTACACACACTGGAGAGAATGTAAACACTGGACAGAATGTACTCACTGGACAGTCTGTACACACTGGGCACTCTGTATACACTGGACAGTCTGTACATACTTAACATTCTCTACACACTGGACAGTCTGTACACACTGGACAAAATGTACACACTGGACAATCTGTACACACTGGACAGAATGTAAACACTGGAGAGTCTGTACACACTGAAACTCTGTACACACTGGACAGTCTGTAGACTGGACAGAAAGTACACACTTGACAGTCTGTACACACTGGACAGACTGGAAAAACTGGACTGTCTGAATACACACTGTACAATCTCTACACACTGGACAGTATGTACACACTTGATAAGCTGTACACACACTGGACAGAATTTACACAATGGAGAGTCTGTACACACTGGACACAATGTACACACTGGACAGAATATAAACACTGGACAGTCTGTCAACACAATGAACACAATGTCCACACAGGACAGAATGTACACACTGGTCTGTCTGTGCACAGTGGACAGAATGTACACACTGGACAGTCTGTACACACTGGACAGTCTGAACACACTGGACAGAATATACACACTGGACAGTCTGTACACACACTGGACATGCTGTACACACTGGACAGAATGTACACACAGGACAGAATGTACACACTGGACAGTCTGTACACACTGGACAGACTCGAAAAACTGGACTGTCTGTATACACACTGGACAATCTCTACACACTGGACAGTCTGTACACACACTGGACACGCTGTACACAATGGACAGAATGTACACACTGGACACAATGTACACACTGGAAAGAATATACACACTGGACAGTCTGTACACACTGGACAGAATGTACACCCTGTAGAGCCTGTACACACAATGGACACAATGTCCACACAGAGCAGAATGTACACACTGGTCAGTGTTTACACAGTGGACAGAATGTACACCCTGGACAGAATGTACACATTAGAGATTCTGTACACACACTCTACACATTGTGCACACTGGATTCAATATACACACTGGACAGAATGTACACACTGGACAGTCTTTACACACTGGACAGAATGCAAGCACTGGACAAACTGGACACACTGGACACAATGTACACACTGGACAATCCATAAACACACTGGACAGAATGTGCACACTGGACAGAATATGCACACACTGGACAAAATGTACACACTGGACAGTATGTACACAATGGACAGTCTGTACAAACACTGGACAGAATGTACACACAGACAGAATGTTCACACTTGCCCGTCTCTACACAAAATGGACACAATGTCCACACTGGACACAATGTACACACTGGAGAGATTGTACACAGTGGACACAATAAACACACAGGAAAGAATTAATATACTAAATAATCTCTACACACTGACAGAATGCACACCCTGGTCAGTCTGTACACACTGGACAGAATGTACACACTGGACTGAATATACACACAGGACAGACTGTACACACACGGGACAGAATGTAGACATTGAACAGTTTGTACACCCTGGACATATTGTTCATACTGGACAGAATCTACACACTGGACAGAATTTACAAATTGGACAGTCTGTACACAATGGGCACTCTGTTTACACTGGACAGTCTGTACATACTTGACACTCTGTACACACTGGACACTCTGTACACACTGAACAATCTGTAGACACTGGACAGAATGTACACACTGGAAAATCTGTACATACTAGACACAATGGACACAATGGACACAATGGACACAAAATACACACAGGACAGAATGTACACACTGAATAGTCTATACACACTGGACACAATGCACACACTGGACAGTCTGTACAACCTGGACAGAATGTGCATGCTGGACTGAATGTACAAACTGGATAGTCTGTACACACACGAAACAGATGTACACACTGGACAGTATGTGCACACTGGACACATTTTTCACACTGGACAGAATGTACACACTGAACAGAATGATCACACTGGACAGTCTGTAACACACTGGACAGAATGTACACACTGGACAGTCTTAACACACTGCACAGAATGTACCAACTGGACAGTCTGTACACACTGGACATTCTGTACACACTGGACACAATGTACACACTGGACAGAATATACACACTGGACAATGTGTACACACAATGGACAGAATGTACACACTGAAAAGAATGCACACACGGGGTAGTCTGTGTACACACTGGACAGAATGTACATTCTGGACAGAATGTACACACAGACAGAATGTACACACTGGAGATTCAATACACACTGGACAGAATGCTCACACTGGACAGTATCTATACACAATGGACAAAATGTCCACACTGGACACAATGTACACACTGGAGAGAATGTACACACTGGACACAAATATACACACAGACAGAATTTACCCACTGAATAATCTGTACACACTGGACACAACACACACAATCGACAATCTGTACACATTGGACACAATGTACACACAGACAGAATGAACACACTGGAGATTCTGTACACACTGGACAGAATGCTCACACTGGATAGTATCTACACACAATGGACAGAAAGTCCACACTGGACACAATGTACACAGTGGAGAGAATGTACACACTGGACACAAATATACATACAGGCAGAATTTACACACTGAATAATCTGTACACACTGGACACAACGCACATAATCGACAATCTGTACACACTGGACAGAATGTACATTCTGGACTGAATGTACACACAGGACAATCTGTACTCCATGGGAGAGAATGTACACACTGGACAGTCTGTACACACTGAACACATTGTTCACACTGCAAAGAATGTACACACTGGATAGAATGTACACACTGGACAGAATGTGCACACTGGACTGAATGTACACACTGGACGGTCTGTACACACACAAAACAGAATGTGCACACTGGACAGTATGTACATACTGGAAACATTGTTCACACTGGACAGAATGTACACACTGAACAGAATAATCACACTGAACAGTCTGTAACACACTGGACAGAATGTACACACTGGACAGTCTTAACACACTGCACAGAATGTACCAACTGGACAGTCTTACACATTGGACATTCTGTACACTCTGGACACAATGTACACACTGGACAGAGTATACACACTGGACAATGTGTACACACAATGGACAGAATGTACACACTGGAAAGAATGCACAAACGGGATAGTCTGTGCACACACTGAACAGAATGATCCTACTGGACAGAATGTACACACAGACAGAATGGACACACTGGAGATTCTGTACACACTGGACAGAATGCTCACACTGGACAGTATCTACACACAATGGACACAATGTCCACACTGGATACAATGTACACACTGGAGAGAATGTACACACTGGACACAAATATACACACAGGCAGAATTTACACACTGAATAATCTGTACACACTGGACACAATGCACACAATCGACAATCTGTACACACTGGACAGAATGTACACTCTGGACTGAATGTACACACCGGACAATCTGTACTCCCATGGGAGAGAATGTACACACTGGACAGTCTTTACACACTGGACACATTGTTCACACTGGACAGAATGTACACACTGGACAGAATGTACACACTAGACAGAAAGTACACACTGGACAGAACGTACACACTGGACCGTCTTTACACACTGGACAGAATGTGCACACTGGTCAGTATGTACACACGGCACATTCTATCCACACTAGACATAATGTACACACACTGGACACTCTGTACTCACTGGACACAATGTATACACTGGACACAATTTACACACTGGATAGAATATAGAAACTGGACAGTTTGTAGACACTGAACAAAATGAATGTACACAATGGACAGTCTGTAACACTGGAAAATCTGAAGACACTAGACACAATTACACACTGGAAAAATGCACACACTGATATTTACACACACACTGGACAGAATGTACACACTGGATAGCCTGAACACACAGGACACAATGTACACACTGGACAGAATGTACACACTGGACATTCTGTACACACAATGGACACAATGCCACCCAGGACAGAATTTACACATTGGTCAGTCTGTACACAGTGGACAGAATGTACACACTAGACAGAATGTACACATTGGATAGTCTGTACACACACCGGACAAAATGTACACTCAGATGGAGTGTACACACTGGACAGTCTGTAAACACAATGGACACAATGTCCACCCAGGACAGAATGTACACACTGGTCAGTCTGTACACAGTGGACAGAAAGTACACACTGGACTGAATGTACACATTGGACAGTCTGTAAACAAATGGGACAGAATGTACACACAGACAGATGCACACACTGGACAGTCTCTACACACAATGGACAAACTGTACACACTGGACAGAATTTAGAGACTGGACAGTCTGTACACGGGACAGAATGTACACACTGGACAGTCTGTACACACTGGAAACTCTGTTCACACTGGACAGTCTGTACACACTGTACAGACTAAAAAACTGGACAGTCTGTGCACACACTGTACACGCTGTACACACTGGACAGTCTGTACACACTGGACAGTCTGTACACATTAGACACAATGTACACACAGGACAGAATGTATACACTGGACAGAATGTACACACTGGAGAGTTTGTACACACTGGACAGACTGGAGAACCTTGACAGTGTGTACACACACTGGACAGTCTGTACACCCTGTAGAGTCTGTACACACTGTAGATTCTGTACACACTGGAAAGTCTGTACACACTGGACACAATGTACACACTGGAAAGAATGTACACAGTAAACTATCTGGACACACACTGAACAGAATGTACTCCCTGGAAAGTCTGTACACACAATGGACACAATGGATACACTGGACAGAATGTACACACTGGTCAGTCTTTACTCAGTGGACAGGATGTACACCCTGGACAGAATGTACACATTAGAGAGTCTGTACACACACTGTGCACATTGTACACACTGGATTCAATATATACACTGGATAGAATGTACACACTAGACAGTCTTTAAACACTGGACAGAATGTAAGCACTGGACAAACTGGACACACTGGACACAATGTACACACTGGACAATCCATAAACAAACTGCAGAGTATGTACACACTGGACAGTCTGTACACACTGGATACAATGTACACTCTGGACAAACTAGACACACTGGACACAATGTACTCACTGGACAGTGAGTACACACTGGACAGTCTGTACACACACTGGACAGAATGTACATACTAGACAGAATGTATACACTGGACAGAATGAACAAACTGGACAGTCTGTACATAAACTGTGCACTCTGTACACACTGATCAGTCTGTACACACTGGAAAGATTGTACACACTGGACAGAATGTACACACTGGACCGTCTGTACACACTGGGCAGAATGCACACATTGGACAGAATGTACACACTGCACAGTCTATACACATTGGACAGAATGTACACACACTGGACACTGTGTACTCACTGGAAACCATGTACACACTGGAAACCATATACACACTGGACAGAATATACATACTGGACAGTTTGTACACACTGAAAAGAATGTACACAATGGACAGTCTGTACACACTGGCCACAATGTACACACTGGACAGAATGTACACTCTGTATAGTCTGTACAAGCTGGACAGATTGTATACAAAGGACAGAATGTACACACTGGACAGAATGTACATAGTGGACAGTATGTACACACTGGACAAAATGTGCACACTGGACAGTCTGTACACACTGGACTGATTCTACATACTTGACAGTCTGTACACAATGGACAGTCTGTACACAAACTGAACAGATTGTACACACTGAACCGAATGTACACAGTGGACAGTCCGAACACAAGGTACAGTCTGTAAACACATTGGACAGAATGTACAAACTGGACAGTCCGTACACTTTGAACATAATTTATACACTGGACCGAATGTACCTCCTGGACAGTCTGTACAGTGTACATTCTGTACACACACTGGACAGAATATACACACTGGAAAGTCTGTACACACTGGACAGTCTGTACACACTGGACACAATGTACACACTAGAGAGCCTGTACCCCTGGACAGTTTGTACACCTTGAGGACTTTACACACTGTAAATTATGTCCACACTGGAGAGTCTGTACACCCTGGACACAATGCACACTCTGGAGAGTCTGTACACACTGGAAAGAATGTACACACTGGACACTCTGTACATACTGGACAGAATGTACACACAGGACAAAATATACACACTGGACAGACTGTACACACACTTGACAGAATATACACACTGGACACTCTGTACAAACTGGACAGTCTGTATACACCGGAAAGAATTTACACACTGGAAGGAATGTATACAATTGACAGGCTGTACACACTGGACAGAATGTACACACTGAACAGTCTGTACACACTGAACAAAATTTACACACTGGGCACTCTGTACACACTGGACAGTTTGCACACACTGGTCACAATGTACATACTGGAGAGAATGTAAACACTGGATAGAATATAGACACTGGACAGTGTGTACACACTAGAAAGAATATACACACTGGACAGTCTTAAAAAATTTGACAGAATGTACACACTTGACAGAATATACACCCTAGACAGAATGCACACACTGGACAGTCTGTATACAGTGTACAGTCTGTAAAAACTTTGGAGAAAATATACACACTGGACAGTCTGTACACACTGGAGAAAAGGTCCACACTGGAGACTTTGTACACAAACTGGACAGATTGTACACACTGGACAGAACGTATACACTGGACAGGATGTACACTCTGGACAGTCTGCACACACTGGACACAATAAACACACTGGACAGTGTTTACACACTACAGAATGTAAATACTGGACAGTCTCTACACACTTGACAGAATGTACACACTAGACAGTCTGAACACACTGGACAAACTGTGCTCACTGGATACAATGTATCCCTTGACACAACATACACATTGCATGGAATGTATACTCTAGACAGTGTGTACACACTGGAGAGTCGGTAAACACTGGAGACAATGTTCACACTGGAAGCTTTGTACACACTGGACACTCTGTACACACTAGACAGTCTGTACTCACTGGACACAATATACACACTAGACAGAATATACACACTGGACACTCTGTACATACAGGACACAATGTACAAACTGGTCAGAATGTACACACTGAACAGAATATACACACTGGACAGAATGTACATACTGTTCAGTCTGTACTCAATGGACAGAATGTACACATGGACAGTCTGTACACATACTGAACAGAATGAACACACTAGACGGAATGTACAAAATGGACAGTCTGTACAAACTATGGACAGAATATACACACTGGAGAGTCTGTACACACTGGACAGTCTGTACTCACTGGATACATTGTACACAATGGACAGACTGTACACACTTGGCAGAATGTAAACAGTGGAGAGTCTGTACACACTGGACAAAATATACACACTGGCCAGTCTGTACACACTGGACAGAACGTAAACACTGGACAGTCTGTACATACTGGAGAGAATGTACAAACTGAAGAGAATGTACACACTGGACAGTCTGTACCCACTGGGCCCAAAGTACACACTGGATAGTCTGTACAAACTGGACAGACTGTACACACTGGACACAATATACATACTGGACAAGACATCCACACTGGATGAAATGTACACACTGGACACTCTGTACACACTGGACAATGTGTACACACAGGACACAATATACATACTGGTCAAAATGTACTCACTGGACAGAATATACACACTGGACATAATGCACACACTGTGCAGTCTGTACACAATGGACAGAATGCACACACTAGACAGTCTGTACACACACTGTACAGAATGTACACAATGGACAGAATGTACACACTGGAGAGTCTGTACACACACTGGACAGAATGTACACACTGGAGAGTCTGTACACACTGGAAAGTATGTACTCACTGGATACAATGTACACAATGCAAATGGATGGAAATAGAAAACGCTTTACTGAGTGAGGTAAGCCAGACCCAAAAAGAGGAACACGGTATGTATTCACTCATAAGTGGATTCTATCCGTAATTAAAGGTCTTTGAGCCTATTATTCGTGATCCTAGAGAAGCTAAATAAGAAGATGAACCTGATGAAGATTATTTAGCTATCCACCAGGAGGTAGGAAATAGACAAGAGTCCCAGGTAACCTCGGGTGCATGGGGGTGTGGGAGGGTCGATGGAAGGGGAGAGGGTTAGAGAGAAGGGAGTAGGGGAGGAACGGGGAAAGCTTGGTGACCGGGGATGGGGGGGAGAGGGAGGAAGGATGAATATGGGATCAGGGAAGAATATATTTCAACTAAGGGAGCCATTTTAGGGTTTACAGGAGACTTGATTATATATGGGATCCCAGGTCCAAGGAGAGATCCCCCAGATTGCTCTCTGGACAGAGGAGAGGGTGCCTGAATCAGCCGTGGCCCATGACCATACTGATGTATATTTTGCTTATCACCATAGATCCTTCATCTGGCGAAGGACGGCGATACAGTCGGAGACCCACATTGGAGCACCGGACTGAGCCCCCCGAGGTCCAAATGAGGAGCAGAAGGAGGAAGAACATGAAAAACGAAATCAGTACTGCGAGGAATGCTATCACCCACTGATACAAGGGAACGGATCTGATGAGAGTTTACCAAGGCCAGTTGGACTGGGACTGAACGAGGACGTGATCTAACCAGATTCTCGGAATTTGGCCGGATTCTCTGACTGTGGCTGGCCCGAAGTCTTTCTGAAAAGCCATTGACTATGACACTGGGACCTGTTTCCTCTGCATATACTGGATTTTGGGGATCCAGTCTGTTTGGACACTCACCTTCCTGGACCTGGAGGGAGGGGGAAGGAACTGGAACTTCCCACAGGGCAGGAAACCCTGACTGCCCTGGGGGACGAAGAGGGAGGAGGAGGGGGAGTGGGGGGAGTGGGAGGGTGTTGGGAGGGGGGGCGGAAATGGAAACTTTTATAATTTAATAAAATTTACTTAAGAAAAAGAAAAAAAAAACAATGTACACAATGGACAGTCTGTTCACATTGGACATAATGTACACATGGGAAAGTCTGTAAACACTGGACAGAATGTACACACTGCACAAAATGTATACAATGGACAGTCTGTACACACTGGTCAGAATGTAAACACTGGATAACTGGTACAGACACTGGAATGTATATACACCCTGGCCAGCATGTACACATTAGACAGAATATACACACTGGGGAGTCTTTTAACACACTGGACACAATATACACACTGGACAAAATGTACATACTGGAGAGTCTCTACACACTGGACAGTTTGTACACACTGGAAATAATATACACACTGGAGACAACATACACACTGGACTGAATGCAAACCCTGGACGGAATGTACACACTGGTTAGTCTGTACAAACTGGACAGTCTGTACACACGGGAAACAATGAACACACTGGACACAATATACACACTGAACGTAATGTAAACCCTAGACATCTGTACACACTGGACAGTCTGTATACATTGGACACTCTGTACACACTGGACAGACTGTACACACTGGAGAGAATGTACGCACTGGGGCAGAAATGGAAACTTTCATAATTTAATAAATTTTAAAAAAAAAGAATGCACACACTGGACAGTCTTTACACACACTGGACACAATATACACACTGATCAGAATGTAACACTGTAGAGAATGAACACACTGCAAAGTCTGTACACACAGGAGAGTGTGTACACACTGGACACAATGTACACACTGGAGAGTCTGTACACCCTGGACAGTTTGTACACATTGGAAGAACTGTACACACTGTACATTATGTCCACACTGGAGAGTCTGTACACTCTGGACACAATGCACACACAGGAGAGTCTGTACACACTGGAAATAATGTACTCACTTGACAGTCTGTACATACTGTACAGAATGTACACACTGGACAAAATATACACACTGGACAGTCTGCACACACACTGGACAGAATATACACAATGGACACTCTGTACAATCTAGACAGTCTGTACACACAGGAGAGAATTTACACACTGGAATGAATGTGCACAGTTGACAGTCTGTACACCCTGGACAGAATGTACACACTGGACAGTCTGTACACACTGGACAGTCTGCACACACTGGTCACAATTTATATACTGGAGAGAATGTAAACACTGCACAGAATATAGACAATGGACAGTGTGTACACACGAGAAAGAATGTACACACTGGACAGTCTGTACAAACTGGTCAGAATGTACACACTGGACAGAATGTATATACTGGACAGTCTGTACACACTAGAAAATCTGTACTCATTGGACACAATGTACACACTGTACACAACATACACACTGGATGGAATGTACACTCTGGACAGTGTGTACATACTGGACAGTCGGTAACACTGAAGAGAATGTACTCACTGGACACTCTGTACACACTGGAGTGTCTGTACACACTGGAGAGTCTGTACTCACTGGATACAATGTACACACTGGACAGTCTGTACACACACTGGAAGGAATGTACACACTGCACTGTCTGTAAATACTAGACAGAACACACACACTGGACAGACTTTACACACACTGGACACAATATACACACTGGACAGAATGTACACACTGGACAGTCTGTACACACTCTACAGAATGTAAACACTGGACACAATATACACACTGTAGAGAATGTACACACTGGAAAGTCTGTACTTACTGGACAGTGTGTACTCACTGGACATAATATACACACTGCAGAGTCTGTACACCCTGGACAGTCTGTACACATTGGAAGGACTGTACACACTGTATATTCTGTCCTCACTGGAGTGTCTGTACACACTGGACACAATGTACACACTGGACAGTCTCTACACACTGGACAGAATGTACACACTGGACAGTCTGTACACACGGGACAGAATGTACACACTGGATAGTCTGTACAAACTGGTCAGTCTGTACATACTAGACAGAATGTACACACTGAACAGCCTGTACACACTTTACAGTCTGTACACTCTGGACAGTCTCTACTCACTGGACACAATGTACACACTGGACACAATTTACACACTGGATAGAATATACAAACTGGACAGTTTGTAGACTCTGAACAGAATGTACACAATGGACAGTCTGTACTCACACGGGAGAGAATGTATACACTGGAAAGTCTGTAGACACTGGACACATTGTTCACACTGGACAGAATGTACACACTGGACAGAATGTACACACTGGACAGTCTGTACACACTGGACAAAAAGTACACACTGGACAGAATGTACACAAAGGACCATCTGTACACACTGGACAGAATGTACACACTGGACAGAATGTACACACGGCACAATCTATTCACACTAGACATAATGTACACACACTGGACACTCTGTACTCACTGGACACAATGTACACACTGGAAACAATTTACACACTGGATAGAATATAGAAACTGAACAGTTTGTAGACACTGAACAGAATGTACACAATGGACAGTCTGTAACACTGGACAGTCTAAAGACACTGCACACAATTTACACAATGGAAAGAATGTACATACTGACTATCTGCACATACACTGGACAGAATGTTCACACTGGAGAGCCTGTACACACTGGACACAATGTACACACAGGACAGAATATACACAATGGACAGTCTGTACACACAATGGATACAATATCCACCCAGGACAGAATGTACACACTGGTCAGTCTGTACACAGTAGACAGAATGTACACACTGGACCGAATGTAAACATTGGACAGTCTGTTCACAAACGGGACAGAATGTATACACAGGCAGAATGTACTCAGTGGACAGTCTCTACACACAATGGACAGAATGTGCACACTGAACAGAATGTAGACACTGGACAGTCTATACACACTGGAAACTCTGTACACACTGGACAGTGTGTATACACTGGACAGACTAGAAAAGCTGGACAGTCTGTACACATTAGACACAATGTACACACAGGACAGAATGTACACACTGGACAGAATGTACACACTGGACAGTTTGTACACCTGGGACAGACTGGAGAAACTAGACAGTCTGTACAAACACTGGACAGTCTGTCCTCACTGTAGAGTCTGTACGTACTGGAGAGTCTGTACTCACTGGAAAGTGTGTACACACTGGACACAATGTACACACTGGAAAGAATGTACACACTAAACTATCTGGAAACACACTGTACAGAATGTACACACTGGAGAGTCTGTACACTCTGGACACAATGCACACACTGGACAGAATAAACACACTGGAGAGTCTGTACACACTGGACAGAATGTACACCCTGTAGAGCCTGTACACACAATGGACACAATGTCCACACAGAGCAGAATGTACACACTGGTCAGTGTTTACACAGTGGACAGAATGTACACCCTGGACAGAATGTACACATTAGAGATTCTGTACACACACTCTACACATTGTGCACACTGGATTCAATATACACACTGGACAGAATGTACACACTGGACAGTCTTTACACACTGGACAGAATGCAAGCACTGGACAAACTGGACACACTGGACACAATGTACACACTGGACAATCCATAAACACACTGGACAGAATGTGCACACTGGACAGAATATGCACACACTGGACAAAATGTACACACTGGACAGTATGTACACAATGGACAGTCTGTACAAACACTGGACAGAATGTACACACAGACAGAATGTTCACACTTGCCCGTCTCTACACAAAATGGACACAATCTCCACACTGGACAAAATGTACACACTGGAGAGATTGTACACAGTGGACACAATAAACACACAGGAAAAAATTAATATACTAAATAATCTCTACACACTGGACAGAATGCACACCCTGGTCAGTCTGTACACACTGGACAGAATGTACACACTGGACTGAATGTACACACTGGACAGACTGTACACACACGGGACAGAATGTAGATATTGGACAGTTTGTAAACACTGGACATATTGTTCACACCGGAGAAAATGTACACACTGGACAGAATTTACAAATTGGACAGTCTGTACACAATGGGCACTCTGTTTACACTGGACAGTCTGTACATACTTGACACTCTGTACACACTGGACACTCTGTACACACTGAACAATCTGTAGACACTGGACAGAATGTACACACTGGAAAATCTGTACATACTAGACACAATGGACACAATGGACACAAAATACACACAGAATGTACACACTGAATAGTCTATACACACTGGACACAATGCACACACTGGACAGTCTGTACAACCTGGACAGAATGTGCACGCTGGACTGAATGTACAAACTGGACAGTCTGTACACACACGAAACAGATGTACACACTGGACAGTATGTGCACACTGGACACATTTTTCACACTGGACAGAATGTACACACTGAACAGAATGATCACACTGGACAGTCTGTAACACACTGGACAGAATGTACACACTGGACAGTCTTAACACACTGCACAGAATGTACCAACTGGACAGTCTGTACACACTGGACATTCTGTACACACTGGACACAATGTACACACTGGACAGAATATACACACTGGACAATGTGTACACACAATGGACAGAATGTACACACTGGAAAGAATGCACACACGGGGTAGTCTGTGTACACACTGGACAGAATGTACATTCTGGACAGAATGTACACACAGACAGAATGTACACACTGGAGATTCAATACACACTGGACAGAATGCTCACACTGGACAGTATCTATACACAATGGACACAATGTCCACACTGGACACAATGTACACACTGGAGAGAATGTACACACTGGACACAAATATACACACAGACAGAATTTACCCACTGAATAATCTGTACACACTGGACACAACGCACACAATCGACAATCTGTACACATTGGACAGAATGTACACACAGACAGAACGCACATAATCGACAATCTGTACACACTGGACAAAATGTACACTCTGGACTGAATGTACACACAGGACAATCTGTACTCCCATGGGAGAGAATGTACACACTGGACAGTCTGTACACACTGGACACATTGTTCACACTGCAAAGAATGTACACACTGGATAGAATGTACACACTGGACAGAATGTGCACACTGGACTGAATGTACACACTGGACAGTCTGTACACACACAAAACAGAATGTGCACACTGGACAGTATGTACATACTGGAAACATTGTTCACACTGGACAGAATGTACACAATGAACAGAATAATCACACTGGACAGTCTGTAACACACTGGACAGAATGTACACACTGGACAGTCATAACACACTGCACAGAATGTACCAACTGGACAGTCTTACACACTGGACATTCTGTACACTCTGGACACAATGTACACACTGGACAGAATATACACACTGGACAATGTGTACACACAATGGACAGAATGTACACACTGGAAAGAATGCACACACGGGATAGTCTGTGCACACACTGGACAGAATGATCCTACTGGACAGAATGTACACACAGACAGAATGTACACACTGGAGATTCTGTACACACTGGACAGAATGCTCACACTGGACAGTGTCTATACACAATAGACACAATGTCCACACTGGATACAATGTACACACTGGAGAGAATGTACACACTGGACACAAATATACACACAGGCAGAATTTACACACTGAATAATCTGTACACACTGGACACAACGCACACAATCGACAATCTGTACACACTGGACAGAATGTACACTCTGGACTGAATGTACACACTGGACAATCTGTACTCCCATGGGAGAGAATGTACACACTGGACAGTCTCTACACACTGGACACATTGTTCACACTGGACAGAATGTACACACTGGACAGAATGTACACACTAGACAGAAAGTACACACTGGACAGAACGTACACACTGGACCGTCTTTACACACTGGACAGAATGTACACACTGGACAGAATGTACACACGGCACATTCTATCCACACTAGACATAATGTACACACACTGGACACTCTGTACTCACTGGACACAATGAATACACTGGACACAATTTACACACTGGATAGAATATAGAAACTGGACAGTTTGTAGACACTGAACAAAATGAATGTACACAATGGACAGTCTGTAACACTGGAAAATCTGAAGACACTGGACACAATTACACACTGGAAAAAATGCACACACTGATATTTGCACACACATTGGACAGAATGTACACACTGGATAGCCTGAACACACAGGACACAATGTACACACTGGACAGAATGTACACACTGGACATTCTGTACACACAATGGACACAATGCCACCCAGGACAGAATTTACACATTGGTCAGTCTGTACACAGTGGACAGAATGTACACATTGGATAGTCTGTACACACACCGGACAGAATGTACACTCAGATGGAGTGTACACACTGGACAGTCTGTAAACACAATGGACACAATGTCCACCCAGGACAGAATGTACACACTGGTCAGTCTGTACACAGTGGACAGAACGTACACACTGGACTGAATGTACACATTGGACAGTCTGTAAACAAACGGGACAGAATGTACACACAGACAGAATGCACACACTGGACAGTCTCTACACACAATGGACAAAATGTACACACTGGACAGAATTTAGAGACTGGACAGTCTGTACACGGGACAGAATGCACACACTGGACAGTCTGTACACACTGGAAACTCTGTGCACACTGGACAGTCTGTACACACTGGACAGAATAAAAAACTGGACAGTCTGTACACACACTGTACACGCTGTACAAACTGGACAGTCTGTACACACTGGACAGTCTGTACACATTAGACACAATGTACACACAGGACAGAATGTACACACTGGACAGAATGTACACACTGGAGAGTTTGTACACACTGAACAGACTGGAGAACCTTGACAGTGTGTACACAAACTGGACAGTCTGTACACACTGTAGAGTCTGTACACACTGTAGATTCTGTACACACTGCAGAGTCTGTACACACTGGACACAATGTACACACTGGAAAGAATGTACACACTAAACTATCTGGACACACACTGAACAGAATGTACACCCTGGAAAGTCTGTACACACAATGGACCCAATGAACACACTGGACAGAATGTACACACTGGTCAGTCTTTACTCAGTGGACAGGATGTACACCCTGGACAGAATGTACACATTAGAGAGTCTGTACACACACTGTACACATTGTACACACTGGATTCAATATATACACTGGATAGAATGTACACACTAGACAGTCTTTAAACACTGAACAGAATGTAAGCACTGGACAAACTGGACACACTGGACACAATGTACACACTGGACAATCCATAAACACACTGCAGAGTATGTACACACTGGACAGTCTTAACACACTGCACCGAATGTACAAACTGGACAGTCTGTACACACTAGATATTCTGTACACACTGGACACAATATACACACTGGACAGAATAAACACACTGAACAACGTGTATATACAATGGACAGAATGGACACACTGGAAAGAATGTACACACTGGACAGTCTGTACACACTGGGCACTCTGTATACACTGGACAGTCTGTACTTACTGGGCACTTTGTATACACTGGACAGTGTGTACACACTGAACAGAATGTACACATTGAACAATCTGTATGCACTGGACAGAATGTACACACTGAATAGTCTATACACACTGGATCAATGCGCACACTGGACAGTCTGTACACACTGGACAGAATGTACATGCTGCACTGAATGTACACTCTGGATAGTCTGTACGCACACTGGACAGTCTGTACACACTGGACACATTTTTCACACTGGATAGAATTACACACTGAACAGAATGTTCACACTGGACAGTCTTAACACACTGCACAGAACGTACAAACTGGACAGTCTGTACATATTGGACATTCTGTACACACTGGACACAATGTACACACTGGACAGAATATACACACTGGACAATGTGTATACAATATGGACAGAATGTACACACTGGAAAGAATGTACACACTGGACAGTCTGAACACACTGGGCACTCTGTATACACTGGACAGTCTGTACATACTGGGCACTCTGTATACACTGGACAGTGTTTACACACTGGACAGAATGTACACACTGAAAAATCTGCACGCACTGGAAAGAATGTACACACTGCAGTCAGTACACACTGGACAGAATGTACACACTGGACAGTCTGTACACATTAGACACAATGTACACACTGGACAAAATGTACACACTTGATAGAATGGAAAAAAATGGATAGTCTGTACAAAACTGGACACGCTGTACACACTGGACAGTCTGTACACACTGCATTTACTGTAGACATTAGACAGAATGTACAAACTGAACAGTCTGTTCACACTAGAAAGAATGTACACATCAGACAGTCTGTACACACACTGTACACATTATACACACTGGACAAATATTCACACTGGAGAAAATGTACACACTGGACAGTCTGTACACACTGGATACAATGTACACTCTGGACAAACTAGACACACTGGACACAATGTACTCACTGGACAGTGAGTACACACTGGACAGTCTGTACACCCACTGGTCAGAATGTACATACTAGACAGAATGTATACACTGGACAGAATGAACAAACTGGACAGTCTGTACATAAACTGTGCACTCTGTACACACTGATCAGTCTGTACACACTGGAAAGATTGTACACACTGGACAGAATGTACACACTGGACCGTCTGTACACACTGGGCAGAATGCACACATTGGACAGAATGTACACACTGCACAGTCTATACACATTGGACAGAATGTACACACACTGGACACTGTGTACTCACTGGAAACCATGTACACACTGGAAACCATATACACACTGGACAGAATATACATACTGGACAGTTTGTACACACTGAAAAGAATGTACACAATGGACAGTCTGTACACACTGGCCACAATGTACACACTGGACAGTCTGTACACACTGGTCACTCTGTATACACTGGACAGTCTGCACATACCTAACACTCTCTACACACTAAACCATCTGTACACACTGGACCGAATGTACACACTGGAAAATCTGTACACACTGGAAAGAATGTACACACTGGACATTCTACACACTGGAAACTCTGTACACACTGGACAGTCTGTACACACTGGACAGAATGTACACACTGGACAGTCTACACACTGGACAGCCTGGAAAAACTGGACTGTCTGTACACACACTGGGCAAGCTGTACACAAGAATAAGATATACACACTGGACAGTCTGTATACAGAATTGACACAATGTCCACACAGGACAGAATGTACACACTTGTCAGTCTGTACACAGTGGACAGAATGTACACACTGGACAGTCTGTACACACATGGGACAGAATGTATACACTAGACAGAATGTACACACTGGACAGTCTGTACACACACACACTGGACAGTCTGTACACGCTGGAAACTCTGTACACACTGGACAATCTGTACATTGTACAGAATGTACACACCTGACAGTCTGGACACACTGGAAACTCTGTATACATGGACAGTCTGTACACACAGGACAGACTGGAAAAACTGGACAGTCTGTACACACACTGGACACGCTGTACACATTGGACAGAATGTAAACACTGGACAGTATTTACACACTGGACTGACAGGAAAAACTGGAAAGTCTGTACATACACTGGACACGCTGTACACACTGGACAGTCTGTACACCATGGAGAGTCTGTAAACCCTGGACAGAATGTACAGTCTGGAAAGTCTGTTTACACTAGAGAGAATGTAGACACTGGAGAGTCTGTCCACAGCGGACAGAATGTACAAAATGGACAGAATGTACACACTGGACAGTCTGCACACAGAGTGTACAAATTATACACACTGGACACATTATAAACTCTGGACATAATGTTCACACTGGACAATCTGTACACACTGGACAAAATGGACACACTGGACAAAATGGACACACTGGACAAAATGGACACACTAGACACAATGTACACACTGGACAGTATTAAACACTGGACAGTCTGAACACACACTGGACAGAAGGTACATACTGGACAGAATGTACACACTGGACAGAATGGACAAACTAGACAGTCTGTACATAAACTGGACACTTTGTAAACACCGAACAGTCTGTACACACTGGAAAGTCTTTAAACAATGAACAGAATATACACACTGGACGATCTGTACACACAGGACAGAATGTATAAACTGGACAGAATGTACACACTGAACAGTCTGTACACACTGGGCACAATGCACAAACTAGACCGTCTGTACACACTAGACAGAATGTACACACTGGACACTCTCTACACACACTGGACAGAATGTAATCACTGGACAGAATGTACACACTGGGCACTCTGTATACACTGGACAGTCTGTACGTACTTAAAACTCTCTACACCCTGGACCGTCTGTACACACTGGACAAAATGTACACACTGGACAATCTGTACACGCTGGACAGAATGTACACACTGGAGAGTCTGTACACACTGTAAACTCTGTACACACTGGACAGTCTGTAGACTGGACAGAATGTACTCAAAGGACAGTCTGTACACTGGACAGACTGGAAAAACTGGACTGTCTTTATACACACTGGACACGCTGTACACCCTGGAACGTCTGTACACACTTGACAGTCTCTACACACTGGACAGTATGTACACACTTGACAAGCTGTACACACACTGGACAGAATGTTAGCACTGGACAGAATGTACACACTGGTCAGTGTGTACACACTGGACAGAATGTACGCACTGGAAAGTCTTAACACACTGGACAGAATTGTTCAAACTGGACAGTCTGTACACACTGGACACAATGTACACACTGGACAGAATATACACACTGGAGAATCTGTACACACAATGGACAAAATGTACACACTAGAAAGAATGTACACACTGGACACAATGTACACACTGGACAGTCTGTACACACTAGACACAATGTACACACTGGACCGTCTGTACACACTGGATCGAATGTACACACTGGACAATCTGTACACACCGGAAAGAATGTACACACTGGACATTCTACACACTGGAAACTCTGTACACACTGGACAGTCTGTACACACTGGACAGAAAGTACACACCAGACAGTCTACACACTGGACAGCCTGGAAAAACTGGACAGTCTGTACACACACTGGACAAGCTGTACACAAGAACAGGACATACATACTGTACAGTCTGTATACACAATTGACACAATGTCCACACAGGACAGAATGTACATACTTGTCGGTCTGTACACAGTGGACAGAATGTACACACTGGACAGAATGTACACACTGGACTGTCTGTACACACACTGGACAGAATGTACACAATGGATAGAATGTACACACTGCACAGAATGGACGAACTGAACAGTCTGTACATGCACTGGACACTCTGTAAACATTGAACAGCCTGTACACACTGGAAAGTCTGTACACACTGTACACAATGTACACACTGGACAGTATATACATACTGGACAGTCTGTACACACTGGACAGAACGTACTCACAGGACAGAATGTACACACTGGATAGTCTGTACACACTGGACACAATGTACAAACTGTCACTGTGCAAAATGTCCAGTGTGTACATTCTTTCCAGTGTGTGTACAGACTGTCCAGTGTGTGCATTCTGCCCAGTGTGTACAGACTGTACACTGTGTACATTCTGACCAGTGTGTGCATTCTGTGCAGTGTGTGTACAGACTGTCCATTGTGTCCGTTCTGTCCAGTGTGTATATTGTGTCCAGTGTGTGTACAGATTGTCCAGTGTGTACAATCTCTCCAGTGTGTATTTTGTGTCCAGTCTGTGCATTCCCTCCAATTTGTACAGACTGTCCAGTGTGTACATTCTGTCCAGTATGTATATTGTGTCCAGTGTGTTTAAAGACTGTCCAGTGTGTACATTCTTTCCAGCGTGTGTACAGACTGTCCAGTGTGTATATTGTGTCCAGTGTGTGTAAAGACTGTCCAGTGTGTACATTCTGTCTAGTGTGTACAGACTGTCCAGTGTTTACATTCTTTCCAGTGTGTGTACAGACTTACCAGTGTTTACATTCTGTCCAGCGTGTACAGACTGTCCAATGTGTACATTCTGTCCAGTGTGTACAGACTGTCCATTGTGTACATTGTGTCCAGTGAGTAGAGACTGTACAGTGTGTACAGACTGTCCAGTGTGTACATTCGGTCCTGTGTGTACATTCTGTCCAGTGTGTACAGACTGTCCATTTTGTACAGACTATCCAGTGTGTGCATTCAGTCCAGTGTGTACAGACATGATGGCCAACACATGTTACCTCCTGCACCCACATTCAGAATGCTGGGAAGCAAGGATTTTCAGGTCAGACCAAGTTGAACAATATAGCAAGGTAAAGACCAAGCTGGCCTTTTACGGCTGTGTCTCAAAAAAAGCCAGAAAATTAAAATTTATTAATAAAATATTTATTAATTACAAAAGTAATTTTTGAGGCAAAGTCTCTAGCCCAGGCTGGTATCAAACTCCCATGTGTAGTTGAAGGTGACCTTGAACTTCTGACCCTTTGCCTTCTATTTCCAAAGCATGAGATTAAATTTTGTCTCCTTGTCTGGATTATGTGCTGTGGAGACCAAACTCAACTCCTCTTGTTTGCCAAGCAAGAAAAATTATCACCAACTGCTGAAATGCAAAAATTAGTTAGGAAAGAAAGAAGGTGGACGGTAGTACATACCTGTAATCCATCCTTTGAGCAATTGAGAGAAGTGGATCATGAGACCTTGTCAAAAGTAAAGAGTAAAGGAGCATGGCAGGGAGACACTCAGATGGATGTGGCCTTCTGTGGCAGTAAACTGTCAGCTCTAATTATCTGGGCTTAAGGACTGTTTGTTCTACAAGCACAGAGTTCCACATGCACAGCTAAAGAAATAGAAATGAACCCATGACAATGACATCTACTGGCTGTACCGGCCTTCTAGAATGCTGAAACAGATTCTAAAGGTGCAACCAAAATGCCAGCCCCAAGAACTCTGAAAGGACAGAACACTATCCTGTAGTATGCCTCCATTTGTGAAATCAGAGATTTTTCTATGGCACTGTATCCTGGTGAAAGGATGCCTGTCAGTGGAATCCAAGAGTAGAACCAAGAGCCAGTCTTGGTTTGGCATAGATTTCAGCAATTAAGAATTTAGTGCTTTCTTCCCCAAAATTTACTTAGAGGTCATGTGCTGTGGGACAAAGTTCCTGTATGCTGTGAGTATGTTTTATTCCCATTGATTAATAAAGAAGCTGCTTTGTCCTATAGTAAGACCAAAAAATGCTACACAGGAAAGCCAAACTGAAAATAGAAGGAAGAAGGATGGGGTGTGGAAGATGCCACTGAGCTGCCAAAGCAGCAAGATGTCCTAGACCACAGGTAAAGCCACGAGCTATATGGCAATGCATAGATAAGTAGAAATTTGAGAGGTGGAACTAGTTATTAAGCCTGAGCAACAGGCCAAATAGTTTGCAATTGATATGACTTCTCCAAGTGGTTATTTAGAAACAGGACAGAGAAACCTCCAACCACAATTCTGTTTCCAGAGTGGACTTATCTCATCTAGAGATAGAGCGAGGGTACTTTGACCTGCCCATTACAACTGCTGCTAGAATGCCTTGGACTCTGTACTTGGGAAACAACAGGTTAGAGGAACCGCCATCATGGCAGAGATAAATGACCTTTCTCCGCAAGGAGCTAGTCAGGCCTTTATATGTGCCCTTGTTGTGGGGTGACTGATAGATGTTGTGCATTTTCCCAGTAATAACAGCTATTGTGATGGCTCACATTTTACAAGTTTGAAAAGAATCCATTTTTTTCTTACTGTATTATTGATTGTTAAAATTTATCTAGTGACTTTCAGACATCTAGGACCTTGATTGAAACTGTTTTCTTAAATAATTCTTATGATTACTTTCCTAACATAATCATGATCTCCATGATTAAGTACTTTCCTAGTGCATGAGTGAAGTGCTGAATTCAACCCAAAGTGCTGTCAGAAAAATAAACTACATCTATGAATTCCTAGAATAAACCCCACCCGGTCATGGTGTAGTTTTGTGCTACTAGATTCAACATTTGTCTGTCTGTTTGGGTTGTTTTGTTTGGTTTTTTGTTTGTTTTATTTTTAATATGTGAGTTTTTGCCTGTGTGTGTCTACCCTAAATACATGCCTATGCCCACAAACACCAGAGAATGTTGGATCTCCAGAATTGCAGATGGTTTCCAGCCAACTTTGTGGGTGCTAGCAATCAAATCCAGTTCTCTAATGTCATCTCTTCAGCCCTATCGGTTTGTTTATTTTTGAGGAATGGACTAGCAACTCATGACAGTCTTCCTGTCTCAGTCTCTTAAGCTAAGATACAGGTTCTAAGCTACCATGCTCAACTTTTTGTTTACTACCCTTATGCTGCCCAAGATGGTCTCAGGTTTTAGTGAAATCAATCCTCCAGTCTCTGAAGTGGCTGGAACTAACAGTATATACCACAATACTCCATACGTTTTACTTTTACAAATTTATTGTAAAAATAAATATTAAACTATGAAGTAATACAAAAGTATTAAGGATCTGGAATGGTGTTACATGCCTGTAATCTCAGCATTTGGGTGAGGGAGGAAGATCTGAAGTTTGAGGCCAGTCTAGGATCCTGTATCAAAAATAGATAGATAGTGAGAAAGATAGATAGATAGATAGATAGATAGATAGATAGATAGATAGATAGATAGATACATAGATACATAGATACATAGATACATAGATACATAGATAGATATAGATGATAGATAGACAAACAGAAAGATACATAGACATACAAGCAAGGAATGCCTGGAGAGATACTAAACTATGATTTCTATCATTTTTTTCTTTGAGGATATTTGCCTCATACCAAGAAAATTTGGTATAAATTTTTTGCTTCTCAGCCTGTCAGTAAGTTGGCACTGGTGCTGTGAGTTAGGTCAAAGACACCTAAATTTTAATCTCAGAATCCACATAAAAGGAGAGGGATCAAAGCAGTTTTGCAAAGTATCCAGGAAATCAAGCAGTTGTTCAAGAAGCCTAATTGAACAAAATGGTAGCATGAACAAAACAAAAGAAAATAAATGTTATTCAACTGGCTTGCATGTTGTCAAAGAACGGTACACTAACCAAGGGTGTGATGTAGCCAGGAAGACATGGTTAAACTTGGGCTGGTAAAATGTGTGCATGGGTGAATGGGTGGCTGGGGAGCAGGCTACACCAACTCTGTGAAAGGCTATGGTACTGGAACTGCTTATTCTTTACAGACTTTCCAGTCTCTGGATGGAAGAGAAGGAACAGCTCTAAAGCAGGCCACTTCATCCAACCTACCCTAGCTGGGTTAAGACACAAATGGAGAAAGGGACATGTGACATCTACGTGAGGGGAGGAGGGTGAGGTGTGCTCTCCTGAGAAAGGAGGAGACCTCAGGCTGTTCAGGAGCAAAACAGGCCACCTAATGGGGATGGGGATGGCTCAGTGATTTAGAGCATTACTTTCTCTTGCAAAGGACTAGCTTTAGTTCCCAACACAGATGTGGTAGCTCACAGGCATTTGTAACTCCAGTCCCAGGGCATGTGATGCTGGCTTCAGGCCTCCATGGGCACTGCACACACACATGATGCACTTACCTGCATGGAGTCCAAACATTCACACACACACAAATAAATCTTAAAATAAAAAGAGGTCACCTTAGGAAACTTTGGGGCTTTCTGTTTTTAAAGAATATAACCAGTTGTGCATATCTGTAATTCAAACAATCCAAAGGTTGGTGCAGGAGGACAGCTTTGAGTTCCAGGACAGCCTGGAGTACGTAGTAAGACCCTGAATCTAAAAGAAAAACAACAAATCAAAAAGATACAAAGATTGAGGAGATGGTTCAGTCAGTAAGTAGCCTGTTGTGTGAACAGAAAGAATGAGTTCCCATCCCACATCCTGTAAATAGTCAAGGTTGGTGGTGCATCCCTGTAACCCCAGTGCTGTGGGGAGTGGGGAGGGACAGGCAGGTGGATCCTGGAGTTCATTGGCTAACCCAAATAGCTAATCTGTGAGTTGTTTTGTTTTTGTTTTTTTCTAAAAGAAAACAAGGCCAGGTGGTGGTGGTTGTTGTGGTTGTGGTGGTTGTGGTGGTGCACGCCTTTAATCCCAGCACTTGGGAGGCAGAGGGGGGCATATCTCTATGAGTTCAAGGCCAGCCTGGTTTACAAGAGCTAATTCCAGGACAGGCTCCAAAGCTAAAGAGAAACCCTTGTTCAAAAAAAAAATCAATCAATCAATCAATAAATAAAAATAAATTAAAAATAACATCTATTTTCATGATACATATTAATCCAAGTTCCCACTCCCTCCCCTCCTCCCATTTCCTCCATTTACTCCCCAACCATACCCCCATACACTCCCCATAGAGGGTAAGGTGCATTGCTTTGGGGAAGGTCCAAGGCCCTCCCTACTATATCTAGGTATCCATCCAAAGAGAATAGGTTCCCCCAAAAGCCAGTACAAGCAGTAGGGATAAATCCTGGTGCCACTGTCAGTGTCCCCACAGTCTGCTCCAGCCATGCAACTCTCAACCACATTCAGAGGGACTAGTTTGGTCCTATGCTTGTTCCTTCCCAGTCTAGCTGGAGTTGGTAAGCTCTCCTATATACAAATGATAAAGAAGCTGAGAAAGAAGTCAAAGAAACATCACCTTTCACAATAGCCACAAATGATATAAAATATATTGGGGTAACACTAACCAAAGAAGTGAAAGACCTGTTTGACAAGAACCTTCATTCTCAAGAAAGAAATTGAAGAAGATACCAGAAAATGGAAAGATCTCCCATGTTCTTGAATAGGTGGGATCAACATAACAAAGATGGCAATCTTACCAAAAGCAAACTATAGACTCATTGCAATCCCCATCAAAATCCCAACACAATTCCTCAAAGATCTTGAAAGAACAATAATCAACTTCATATGAGAAAAGCAAAAAAAACAGAATAGCCAAAAACCATTCTGTACAATAAAGGAACTTCCAGAGGCACTGCCATCCCTGATATCAAGCTCTATTACAGAGCTACAGTAATGGAAACAACTTGGCATTGGCATAAAAACAGAGACGTTGAGCAATGGAATTGAATTGGAGAGCCGGATATTAATCCACACACCTATGAACACTTGATTTTATACCAAGAAGCTAAAAGTATATAATGAAAAAAAGAAAGCATCTTCAACAAGTAGTGCTGGCATAACTGGATGTCAACATGTAGAAGAATGTAAATACCAGATTCTTATCTATCGCCATGCACAAGATTGAAATCCAAAAGGATTATAGACTTCAATATAAATCTGACCACACTGAACCTGATAGAAGAGAAAGTGGGAAGTAGCCATCAATGCATGGGCACAGGAGACCACTTTCTAAATATAACCCCAAGTAACTAAGACACCGAGAGCAACAATCAATAAATGGGCCTTTCTGAAACTGAGAAGCTTCTGTAAAGCAAAGGACACAGTCAATAAGACAAAAAGGCAGTCTACTAAATGAGACAAGATCTTCACCAACCCCACATCAGGCAGACGACTGATCTCCAAAATACATGAAGAACTCAAGAAATTTGGCATCAGAATTTCAAATAATCTAGTAAAAAAAAAAAATGGGGGTACAGAACTAAACAGAGAATTCTCAACAGAAGAATCTCAAATGGCCGAAAGACATTTGAGGAAAGCTTCAACATCCTTAGCCATCAGGAAAATGCAAATAAAAACAAGCTGTAAGATACCATCGTTCACCTGTAAGAATGGCTAATATCAAAAATACCAATGATAGCTTCTGCTGGAGAGGATGTGGAAAAAGGGGAACACTCACCCATTGCTGGTGGTGGGAATGCAAACTTGTATAACCACTTTGGAAATCAGTATGGTGGTTTCTCAGAAAATTGGGAATCAACCTACCTCAGGACTCAACAACACCACTCTTGGGCATATACCCAAAGGAGGCTCAGTCATACTACAAAGACATTTTTTCAACTATATTCATAGCAGCATTATTTATATAGCCAGACCAAAACACCCTAGATGCCCCTTGACCAAAGAATGGATCAAGAAAACATCACACATTTACACATTAGAGTACTACTTTGCGGAAAAAAAAAAAAAAACCAATGGCATCTCGAAATTTACATGAAAAGGGATGGAACCAGAAAACACCATCCTGAGTGAGGTAACTCAGACCCAAATTGATGAATATGGTATGTACTCACTCATAAGTGGTTATTAGCCACAAACAAAGGATATTAAGTTCATGATCCTGGAGAAACTAAGTAACAAGGTGCACCCTAAGAAAAACATATATAGATCCACCTGAGAAGTCAAAATAGACAAAATCACCTGACAAAATTGGGAACATAGAGGTGGGAGGAGAAGGGAGAGTGGAATTTGTGAGTGTCTAATCAGTAGACGCCGTGTCTCAAAAATAAGGTATAGGGAAATAAAGGAGGAAACCTATAGTAGACCTCTGGCTTCCATGTATAGGCACAGATATGAGCATGGACACACACATGCACACATAAACAAATGCAAACTGAGAAGGATGGACTAATGAGAAAACTTGTCCTTGCTTACCTTTTGATGTCACAACAATAAAAGTGCCTTCTTTTCAGAAATTATATAGTAAATTTGTTACAGCCCCTCTGCTCAAAGACATCCTGCCTCAGTCTCCAGACTTTTGAAATCACAGGCATGGCAAAGCCGACCTGGATTAGTCTGCATCTTTGGAATAAATATATATTGAATGTGAAATACCCCCTTACAGGTTCATATATGGAATGCTTGATCCCTAGCTGGTGGCACTGTTTGGGGAAGTGATGGGAGCTTTAGGTGATGCCTAGCTGTAGGAAGTATGTCACTAGTGTGGGAGTAGCTGTGTAGGCTATACCTAGTGCACTCCTTCTGTTCCTTGGTAATCATGAGGTGAGTTATCTTCTGATAACCATGGACTGATAGCTACAGATGGGATGCCCATAAGAAAGTGTCTGTCTATCCCATGGCAAAGAAAAGTAGCTGGGGGCTAGGAACATCCCTCAGTTGGTGGAGTACTTGCATATCATGCTTGAAACCCATAAACTGGCTGTGGTGGCTTGAATGAGAATGTGCCCTCCTAACTCATATATTTGAATGTTTGCCCCCCCACACACACCAGTTGATGCAACAGTTTGGGAAGAATAGGGAGAATCGCTACTGAATGTGAGCTTTGAGATTTAAAAAGGCAACATGATTTCCACTTGTATCTCAAGACCTGAGCTCTCAGGTACTTCTCCAGTGCCATTCTTGCCTGCCTACTGCCATGCTCCCTTCTGTGATAGTCAAGGAACTTACCATCTGAAACTTTAAGACCCAAATTAAACGTTTTTCTTCTATAAATTGCACTGTCCGCAATGCATTCTCACAGCAATAGAAATGTAAGTAAAATATTGGGTGTGGTGGTATCCACCTATAATCTCAGCACTGGACATGAATTCAGTGATATGTTGGGTAACGTGGTGAATTTGAAGCCAACCTGGAATAAATGAGACAAAGGTGGGAAGTGGAGAAAATGGGGTGATTCAATCAAATAGGAGGAAAAAAAGAGGAAGAGTCAGGGGACTTCAATTCTATGGGAGAGTCTCAGAGAATTAAGAAGACATCCAATAAACAATAAAGTTTAGCAGCCAACCCCATCTGTAGTCCAAACTTGGGAAGCCCAGGATATCTCAAGCTTAAATTCTAGAGAATGTTATTCTGGAGAACAGTAAGAGCAACCCAGTAATACTTCATTTAGCTGTCCTGGAACTCACTCTAGACCTTGATGGCCTGTGCCTTACTGAGTGCTGGAATTAAAAGCATGAGCCACTATCACCCTGTATTTTTGTTTTTCATTAAATACAGTGACTGCCTCTTAAACAACTGCTGTCCTAAGCAGCAATTGCTGTTGTGGAATATTATTTTAAATGTGTGCTTTTGTTAACAATGCATAGATTGTTACATTTGTTTGATTAAATAAAATTAACCTGGGGTCAAGAGACTGAATCAGCAACTAGCAGACAGGAAGTGGTAGGGAGGAACTAAGTGTAACTAGGGTTCTTAAGTGGGAGTTGAGCAGAACACCCCCTTTTTGGGGAGACACCAGCAAGGAGAGAAGGTAAGCTACTTGCTGTTTAGCCTCTCTGGGTGAGCTTAATATCACATCAGTTTTTGAATCCTGAGTTCTGTAGAAGGACAGAGATCTAGATAAAGTTCCTTTATTGGTTGTGGTAGAATCGGTGCCTGGGGACACAGGATTCCCACATGGCTGTGGCCAGTGCAGCTGCTGGTAGCTGCTGGAGATGCAATTGCTGTTTAAGAGAGCAGTTGTTTCAGAGGCAGCCACTGGATTTAATGAAAAACAACAGGGCAGTGGTGGCCCATGACTCTGATCCCACCACTCAGCAGATGGGGCAGGCAGAATCTCTGTGAGTTCAAGGCCAACTTGGTCCACAGAGCGAGTTCTAGGACAGCCAAGGCTACACAGTAAAACCCTTGTCTCAAACAAACAAGCAATAAAAAGATGAGAGAGAAAGAGAGAGAGACAAAGTGGGGGGGGAGAGAGAGAAAGAGTTGGTTGGAAAGATTGCTCAGCAGTTAAGGGCATATCAGGAGGCTTCACAGTCACCTGTAACTCCAGCTCCATTGCATCTGATCCCCCTTCTGGACTCTATGGACACCCACATGTGTGTGTGCACACATACACAGACACACCAACATGACCTGAAATTAAATAAACCTCAGTACCAATAGGAAATTCCATATACCAAACCATACTTGTGGATTACTGATCGAGGAAAATCTCAATACGATCAACTGAGGAGGGCCTAAGCATAAGGTTGCTATGGGTTGGCCCACTAAGGAATTACTAGTCATGTTTTTACAAATGCAGTACAGCGGTGATTATGTTTGGTTAGAATCATCTTTCCATGTCCAGAGAAAAATGTCATTTATCTTCATTATCAAAGTTACTCCAAGGACAGGGTGCTGATTGGAGAAGTGATTTTGCTGACTAAAGAGCTACAGAAAAGCCTAGCAGGGAGGGAGCTCCAAGGCTCCTAGATGGACAGAGGACAATGGGAGCTCTGATTTGTGTAGAGCATAAGCTGTTAAATATCTGGGGGACATTTTCCCAACCATTCCACTGGCTGTTTCCCATAGGATCATAGTTCTCCCCTGAGAGCAGGTTTAGAACCTTGGGAAGCACAGAGCAGAGAACAGCACAATTAAACCATTAAAGGCCTCTGTTGTCTCTTCCTTGTGTGGTTGCTTTGGAAGAGGGAATCTTAAGGTATGTGGCTTTGAGTCAGAAGCAGTGTTTAGGTTTTAGACTTGCAAAGCTGAAACTATATGCTATTTAATGTCAGCATTTTTGTTCTGATAAAGCAACATGGTTGAGAAGATTTAGTTCTGCAGGAAGGCAAAAAAATTCTCCAAAATGGAAAAGAATGAGACCCTGTAGATCTAAGATGGGACCCTGTAAATGTCTTACTGAGGGAAGAGTACACCAATTGTTTATCCAATACCAAATGGTTAGCCCTGAAAATATACATACAAATAACATTATAGTAAGTTAAAGTATGTATGTGTTATAGTTTCTTAGGTAGTCAACAGTATGATCCCTTATGACTTTTTTCAGATATCTATACTATTATTTTGCTCTCCTTTCTCCCTGTGTACTTAACTCCCATGAACCTAATTATAACCCTGAAAACAAACAGACAAGTAACATACAGATTGAACAGATTACATACATATATTCATGTAATAAAATTAATGAAACCTCCATAAGTTGGAAAGGGAACAAAAAGGCATATATGAGAGGATTTGAAGAAAAAAAAAACAGTAAAAGGAGAAATGATGTTTAATTGTTGCAAAATATTTATTTAACTATGTAAAGATGTGTTGAATTTGTTTAATTATATGTAAAAATGTGTTGCTGTTTTACCTTGTCTGCCTAAGGCACCTGATTAGTCTAACAAAAAGCTCAACAGCCAATAGCGAAGAAGAGGTATAGGCAGGACTTACAGGCAGGAAGGCTAAGTAGGAGGAGGAATTTAGGCTTAGAAAGGAAGAAAGAAAAAGAGATACCAGGGAGAAACCAGTGGCCAGCCAGACAGACACGGAGGAAGCAGGAATGCAGGGCATACAGAATAAAAGATAAAAAGCCACAAGGAAAAATGTAGATAAATAGAAACAGGTTAAATTAAGTTAAAAGAGCTAGCTGGATGAGCCTAAGCTAAGACTAAGTGCTTAAAATTAATAATAAGCATTCGTAATAAATTATTTGGGACTTGGTTTGTGGCCCAAGGAAAATTCCAACTAAACATGATACAATAAATAAAATAAGAAAGTAGTTTTTTTAAAGCATTAATATAAAAGATAAAAAAAGGGACATAGCCAAGACTGTTAAATAGAGAACCTTGTCTCAGAGAACCAAAAATAAAAAGATAAAAAGAGATGTAACTTATCCCTTTTACCTGCTCTGAAGAATTTTTCATAGATACTGTCACTGGATAACCACATGGGCATAAGGTAGCCTGCCAGTAATTAAAAGCTTTTTAATAGTAAAGTATATTGCAGTTGTTTATAACTTAAAATGTCATTATAATATATCCAACAAATTAAATTCACCTTGATTATATTATCACCTCTTCCTACTACATTCTTTAGGATAAATTATAATTTAACAACTAAGCAATAATCCTGATACAATTATCTCACTTAATCATAATTGGCCTACGGAAGTAGGCATAGAAAGCAAGCTTGTTAGGTTTTTGTGTGTCTATGAGTACCAGCCTGGTGCCTGTAGACTTCAACTTTTTGAACTTTTTACAAAGAATGTTTCAAGAAGTTCTTTGATAAGGAATGACTTTAGAAGGACTAGTATATGAAAACTAGTTTTTTTGGGTTTTGTTTTTTTGCACCTGTAGAACATTAATCCTTTCTCACTTCAGTCTTCTATAAAAAGAATCAAGGAATAGTTAATGCATAAGCAATAGCTATTATAGTAGTCTTTCTCATAGGCCTCATAATGACAAAATATGGGAGATTTTGGCCAAACAGAGATAATACTTCCAATTCAAATTTCTTAGCTAAGGTGATTTTATATTTCTTCTGTAGACTGTTCTCAAACTCACAGAGGTCCCCGTGCCTCTGCCTCCGGAATGCTGGGATTAGAGGAGTGCAGCACCACCACCCAGCAAATTTTATATTTCTTAAGGCATCTTGAAACTAAGATGAGTGTAAATCCACACTGGTTGAAAAGAATTTTACTGACTTTTAGTCATAATAAATCTGCATAGGAGGGGCTGGAGAGATGGCTCAGCGGTTAAGAGCATTGCCTGTTCTTCCAAAGGTCTTGAGTTCAATTCCCAGCAACCACATGGTGGCTCACAACCATCTGAAATGAGATCCGATGCCCTCTTCTGGACTGCAGGCAGACACACAGACAGAATATTGTATACATAATAAATAAATAAATATTAAAAAATCTGCATAGGAATAGTTTTTGTTTATATATTTTTTAAAAGATCTTTATTGTTTTTATTTTATGTATAAAGTGTTTTGCCTTCATGTATGTCTGTATACCATATGTGTGTCTGGTGACCACCAAGGCCAGAAGAGGGCATAAGACCTCCTGAAATTAGAATTACAGTTGTGGGTCCTGAGGATATAACTCAGTTGTTTGGAACAGCAGACAGTGCTCTTAACCACTGAGCCATCTCTCCAGCCCCAGGGATATTTTAAAAAACAAGACAACAATAAGAAACTCTATGAAAAACAACTGGGCACTGCTGCAAAAGTACTTGATTGTCTCCAACACAGAAGAGTTAATTCATCTCCCAGTAGGAAACTATGTACTTTTGCACAATGTTTGTACTTAACATTTCTGTTTCTTAAAAGAATGATGTTAAAACTTAAAAAGTTACATAAAAGGTAAGAAGTGAAAAAAATTTAAAGGCTAGGAAGGACATGGGAATTATATTCAAAATCTAAAGTATTTTAATTTTGCTAGATAAATTCTCAGTTAAGGTCTCCTGGGTCCTGGGAAGACCAGCTAGCCCTGTTGCCCTGCTGAGGAGTTCTTCCCAGAGAGGTGAGTGGGTGCTCACCTGGGCAGCCTGCCTGCCCAGGAAGAGAGCACAGCCCCCCCCCCAGCTTCTGCAGCAGGGTCTTCGGTGTTCCAAGGGGCCCCCCTCCCCCCCACTGCTGCAGGCCCTTTGCCTCCCGGGTCCTGGGAAGACCAGCTAGCCCTGTTGCACTGCTGAGGCGCTCTTCCCAGAGAGCCGAGTGGGTGCTAGCCTGGGCAGCCTGCCTGCCTGTCCGGGAAGGGAGCACAGCCCTTCCCCCCTCAGCTTCTGCGGCAGGGTCTTCGGTGTTCCAAGGGACCCCTCCCCTCCCCCCACTGCTGCGGGCCCTTTGTCTCCTGGGTCCTGGGAAGACCAGCTAGCCCTGTTGCACTGCTGAGGAGTTCTTCCCAGAGAGGGCTGAGGAGCTCTATCCAGGGAGTGCTGTGAAGACCTACCCAGAGAGTGCTGAGGAGTTCTATCCAGAAAGTGCTGAGGAGTGTCATCCAGAGTGGGGGAGATGGGCAGGCGCCAATGCAAGAATTCCTCCAACAACCTGAAAGGCAACATGACATCGCCAGAATCCAGGGAGCTCGAAACTAGAAGAATTGAACACCCTACTCCAGAAGAAATAGAAGAAATCGACTCTAAGCGCTTCTTTATGAAAATAATAGAGGAACTTAAACAGGAGGTGAAAATCTGCCGTAAAGAAATGGAAGATAAGTATAACAAAAAAATTGAGGAAATGAGTAAAGAAATGGAAGAGAAATATACCAAAAGTTTGAAGAAATGAGTAAATCCGTAAATGAAATTCTGGGAAACCAAGAAAAAACAATCAAACAGGTAATAGAAACAGTTCAAGATTTGAAAACTGAAATGGAGTCAATGAAGAAATCACAAACCGAGGGCCGGCTGGCTATGGAAAATCTGGGTAAACGAACAGAGACTTCAGAAACAAGCTTAACCAATAGAATACAAGAGATAGAAGAAAGAATCTCAGACTCTGAGGACACCATAGAGAAATTAAACACTCTGACCAAAGAAAACAGCAAATCCAACAAATTCTCATCACAAAACATTCAGGAACTGTGGGACACAATAAAAAAAAAACCAAATCTAAGAATAATAGGAGTAGAAAAGGAGAATTGCATTTCAAAGGTCCAGAAAATATACTCAACAAAATTATAGAAGAAAACTTTCCCATCCTAAAGAACGATATTCCTATGAAGGTTCAAGAAGCATACAGAACACCGAATAGACTGGATCAGAAAAAAACATCCCCTCATCATATAATAATCAAAACACAAAGCATTCAGACTAAAGAAAGGATATTGAGAGCTGCAAAGGAAAAAGGTCAAGTAACTTATAAAGGTAAACCTATCAGACTTACACCAGACTTCTCGATGGAAACCATGAAAGCCAGAAGGTCCTGGATAGAGGTACTGCAGAAACTAAGAGACAATGGATGCAAGCCCAGACTACTTTACCCAGCCAAGCTATTGTTCACTATCAACGGAGAAAACAAAATATTCCAGGATAAAAACAAATTTAAACAATACGTAGCTACTAATCCAGCCTTACAGAGAATACTAGAAGGAAAATCACAACCCAAGGAATCCATCATTCCCAACACTGCCTACATTAACTGAGATATCTAGCGACCCTTCACAAGCACAACTCAAAGAAGGAAAACACATACACTCTACTAACCAAAAAAATGACCGGAGTCATCGATCACTGGTCATTAATATCACTTAATATCAATGGTCTCAACTCACCTATAAAGAGGCACAGACTTAGAGATTGGATACGAAAACAGGATCCAACATTCTGCTGTCTACAAGAAACACACCTCAACCACAAAGACAGACACCTACTCAGAGTAAAGGGTTGGGAAAAGGTTTTCCAAGCAAATGGACCTAAGAAACAAGCGGGTGTGGCCATTCTAATATCTAACAAAATCGACTTCAAACTAAAATCAATCAGAAGAGATGGAGATGGACATTTCATACTCATAACAGGAACAATTCATCAGGAAGAAGTCTCAATCTTGAATATCTATGCCCCTAATATAAAGGCACCCACATATGTAAAAGAAACTCTTCTAGAACTCAAGGCAGTCATCAAACCACACACGCTAATAGTAGGAGACTTCAACACTCCTCTCTCACCAATGGACAGGTCAATCAGACAGAAACCTAACAGAGAAATATGAGATTTATTGGAGGTACTGAATCAAATGGACTTAACAGACATCTATAGAACACTCCACCCAAATAGGAAAGAATATACCTTCTTCTCTGCAGCTCATGGAACCTTCTTGAAAATTGAACACATACTTGGTAACAAAGCAAACTTCCACAGATACAAAAAAATATTAGTAACCACCTGTGTCTTGTCAGATCACCATGGATTAAAATTAGAATTCAACAACAGTGGTACCCCCAGGAAGCCAACAAACTCATGGAAGTTGAACAGTCAACTACTAAATCACCCCTGGGTCAAGGAAGAAATAAAGAAAGAAATTAAAGTCTTCCTTGAATATAATGAAAACAAAGACACAACGTATTCAAACCTATGGGACACAATGAAAGCAGTGCTAAGAGGAAAGTTCATAGCACTAAGTGCCCACCTAAAGAAAACAGAGAAAGCACACATTGGAGACTTAACAACACACTTGAAAGCTCTAGAAAAAAAAGAAGCTGATTTACCCAGGAGGAGTAGAAGACTGGAAATAATCAAACTGAGGGCTGAAATCAACAAAATAGAAACACAGAAAACAATTCAAAGAATCAATGAAGCAAAAAGCTGGTTCTTGGAGAAAATTAACAAGATTGACAAACCCCTATCCAAACTAATCAAACGGCAGAGAGAGAACTTGCAAATTAATAGGATCAGAAATGAAAAGGGGGACATAACCACAGACACAGAGGAAATTCAGAGAATCATTAGATCTTACTACGAAAGTTTATATGCCACAAAGTTGGAAAATGTAAAAGAAATGGACATTTTTTTAGATAAGTACCATATACCAAAGTTGAACCAAGACCAGGTGAACAATCTAAATAGACCTGTTAGTCGTGAAGAACTAGAAGCTGTTATCAAAAATCTCCCTACCAAAAAAAGCCCAGGACCAGATGGTTTCAATGCAGAATTCTACCAGAACTTCCAGGAAGAGCTAATACCTATACTCCTTAATGTATTCCACAATACAGAAAAAGAAAAGTCACTGCCAAACTCCTTTTATGAAGCTACAGTCACCCTAATACCAAAACCACACAAAGACACAACCAAGAAAGAGAATTACAGGCCAATCTCACTCATGAACATCGACGCGAAAATTCTCAATAAAATACTGGCAAACCGAATCCAAGAACACATTAGAAAAATCATCCATTATGATCAAGTAGGCTTCATCCCAGAGATGCAAGGATGGTTCAACATACGCAAATCTATCAATGTAATCCATCATATAAATAAACTGAAAGAAAAAAATCATATGATCATTTCATTGGATGCTGAAAAAGCGTTTGACAAAATTCAACACCCATTTATGATAAAGGTGTTGGAGAGACTAGGGATACAAGGATCATACCTAAATATAATAAAAGCAATATACAGCAAGCCGACAGCTAACATCAAACTGAATGAAGAGAAACTCAAAGCCTTTCCACTAAAATCAGGAACGCGACAAGGCTGTCCACTCTCTCCATACCTCTTCAATATAGTGCTTGAAGTTCTAGCAATAGCAATAAGACAACATAAGGGGATCAAGGGGATTCGAATTGGAAAGGATGGAGTTAAACTTTCGTTATTTGCAGATGATATGATAGTGTACATAAGCGACCCCAAAAACTCTACCAAAGAACTCCTACAGCTGATAAACACCTTTAGTAACGTGGCAGGATACAAGATCAACTCCAAAAAATCAGTGGCACTCCTATACACAAAGGATAAAGAAACGGAGAGGGAAATCAGAGAAACATCACCTTTCACGATAGCCACAAACACCATAAAATATCTTGGGGTTACTCTAACCAAGGATGTGAAAGACCTATTTGACAAGAACTTTAAGCCTTTGAAAAGAGAAATTGAGGAGGATACCAGAAAATGGAAAGACCTCCCCTGCTCTTGGATTGGGAGAATCAACATAGTAAAAATGACAATTCTACCAAAAGCAATCTACAGATTCAATGCAATCCCCATCAAAATCCCATCAAACTTCTTCACAGACCTTGAGAGAACAATAATCAAGTTTATATGGAAAAACAAAAAACCCAGGATAGCGAAAACAATCTTATACAATAAAGGAACTCCTGGAGGCATTACTATCCCTGACTTCAAACTCTATTACAGAGCTACAGTATTGAAAACAGCTTGGTATTGGCATAAGAACAGAGAAGTCGACCTATGGAATCAAATAGAAGACCCAGATACTAACCCTCAAACCTATGAACACCTAATTTTTGACAAGGGAGCTAAAGGTATACAATGGAAGAAGGAAAGCGTCTTTAACAAATGGTGCTGGCATAACTGGATGTCAACCTGTAGAAGAATGAAGATAGATCCATATCTATCACCATGCACAAAACTCAAGTCCAAATGCATTAAAGACATCAACATCAATCTGTCCACTTTGAACCTGATAGAAGAGAAAGTGGGAAGTAGTCTACAAGATATAGGCACAGGAGGCCACTTCCTAAGTAGGACCCCAGTAGCACAGACAATAAGAGAAACAATGAATAAATGGGACCTGCTGAAACTGAGAAGCTTCTGTAAAGCAAAGGACACTGTCAGTAAGACAAAAAGGCTGCCTTCTGACTGGGAGAAGATCTTCACCAACCCCTCATCTGACAAAGGTCTGATCTCCAGAATATACAAAGAACTCAAGAAACTAGACACTAAAACTCTAATTAACCCAATTAAAAAGTGGGGTACTGAATTGAACAGAGAATTCACAACAGATGAACTTCGAATGGCCAGAAGACACTTAAGGTCATGCTCAACCTCCTTAGCGATCAGGGAAATGCAAATCAAAACCACTTTGAGATACCATCTTACACCTGTCAGAATAGCTAAAGTCAAAAACACCAATGATAGCCTATGCTGGAGAGGATGTGGAATGAGGGGAACACTCATCCATTGTTGGTGGGAATGCAAACTTGTGCAGCCACTGTGGAAATCAGTGTGGCGGTTTCTCAGGAAACTGGGAGTCAACCTCCCTCAGGACCCAGCAATTCCTCTCTTGGGAATATACCCTAGAGATTCCCGAACATACTACAAAAGCGTTTGTTCAACTATGTTCATAGCAGCACTATTTGTAATAGCCAGAACGTGGAAACAGCCTAGGTGCCCCTCAATAGAAGAATGGTTAAAAAAGGTGTGGAACATATACACATTAGAGTTTTACTCAGCGGTAAAAAATAATGACATCTTGAATTTTGCATGCAAATGGATGGACATAGAAAACGCTTTACTGAGTGAGGTAAGCCAGACCCAAAAAGAGGAACACGGTATGTATTCACTCATAAGTGGACTCTAACCGTAATTAAAGGTCTTTGAGCCTATTATTCGTGATCCTAGAGAAGCTAAATAAGAAGACGAACCTGATGAAGATTATTTAGCTATCCGGCAGGAGGTAGGAAATAGTCAAGAGTCCCAGGTAACCTTGGGTGCATGGGGGGGGGGGTGGGAGGGTTGTTGGAAGGGGAGAGGGTTAGAGAGATATGGTTGGATCACATGCTCGTTCAGTCGCAGTCCAACTGGCCTTGGTAAACTCTCATTAGATCCGACCCCTTGTATCAGTGGGTAATAGCATCCCTCGCAGTCCTTCGTCATTTTCTTACTCCTTCTGCTCCTCATTTGGATCTTGGGGGGCTCAGTTCGGTGCTCCAATGTGGGTCTCCATCTGTATCGCCATCCAACGCCAGATGAAGGATCTATGGTGATAAGCAAAATATTCATCAGTATGGTTATGGGCCAAGGCCGGTTCAGGCACCCTCTCCTCTGTCCAGAGAACAATCTGGGGATCTCTCCTTGGACCTGGGATCCCATATATAATCAAGTTTCCTGTAAACTCTAAAATGACTCCATTAGTTGAAATAAATTCTTCCCTGATCCCATATTCATCCTTCCTCCCTTCCCCCCATCCCGGTCCACCGAGCTTTCTCCATTCCTCACCTACTCCCTTCTCTCTAACCCTCTCCCCTTCCAACAACCCTCCCACCCCCCCCCATGCACCCAAGGTTACCTGGGACTCTTGACTATTTCCAACCTCCTGCCAGATAGCTAAATAATCTTCATCAGGTTCGTCTTCTTATTTAGCTTCTCTAGGATCACGAATAATAGGCTCAAAGACCTTTAATTACGGTTAGAGTCCACTTATGAGTGAATACATACCGTGTTCCTCTTTTTGGGTCTGGCTTACCTCACTCAGTAAAGCGTTTTCTATGTCCATCCATTTGCATGCAAAATTCAAGATGTCATTATTTTTTACCGCTGAGTAAAACTCTAATGTGTATATGTTCCACACCTTTTTTAACCATTCTTCTATTGAGGGGCACCTAGGCTGTTTCCACGTTCTGGCTATTACAAATAGTGCTGCTATGAACATAGTTGAACAAACGCTTTTGTAGTATGTTCGGGAATCTCTAGGGTATATTCCCAAGAGAGGAATTGCTGGGTCCTGAGGGAGGTTGACTCCCAGTTTCCTGAGAAACCGCCACACTGATTTCCACAGTGGCTGCACAAGTTTGCATTCCCACCAACAATGGATGAGTGTTCCCCTCATTCCACATCCTCTCCAGCATAGGCTATCATTGGTGTTTTTGACTTTAGCTATTCTGACAGGTGTAAGATGGTATCTCAAAGTGGTTTTGATTTGCATTTCCCTGATCGCTAAGGAGGTTGAGCATGACCTTAAGTGTCTTCTGGCCATTCGAAGTTCATCTGTTGTGAATTCTCTGTTCAATTCAGTACCCCACTTTTTAATTGGGTTAATTAGAGTTTTAGTGTCTAGTTTCTTGAGTTCTTTGTATATTCTGGAGATCAGACCTTTGTCAGATGAGGGGTTGGTGAAGATCTTCTCCCAGTCAGAAGGCAGCCTTTTTGTCTTACTGACAGTGTCCTTTGCTTTACAGAAGCTTCTCAGTTTCAGCAGGTCCCATTTATTCATTGTTTCTCTTATTGTCTGTGCTACTGGGGTCCTACTTAGGAAGTGGCCTCCTGTGCCTATATCTTGTAGACTACTTCCCACTTTCTCTTCTATCAGGTTCAAAGTGGACAGATTGATGTTGATGTCTTTAATGCATTTGGACTTGAGTTTTGTGCATGGTGATAGATATGGATCTATCTTCATTCTTCTACAGGTTGACATCCAGTTATGCCAGCACCATTTGTTAAAGACGCTTTCCTTCTTCCATTGTATACCTTTAGCTCCCTTGTCAAAAATTAGGTGTTCATAGGTTTGAGGGTTAGTATCTGGGTCTTCTATTTGATTCCATAGGTCGACTTCTCTGTTCTTATGCCAATACCAAGCTGTTTTCAATACTGTAGCTCTGTAATAGAGTTTGAAGTCAGGGATAGTAATGCCTCCAGGAGTTCCTTTATTGTATAAGATTGTTTTCGCTATCCTGGGTTTTTTGTTTTTCCATATAAACTTGATTATTGTTCTCTCAAGGTCTGTGAAGAAGTTTGATGGGATTTTGATGGGGATTGCATTGAATCTGTAGATTGCTTTTGGTAGAATTGTCATTTTTACTATGTTGATTCTCCCAATCCAAGAGCAGGGGAGGTCTTTCCATTTTCTGGTATCCTCCTCAATTTCTCTTTTCAAAGGCTTAAAGTTCTTGTCAAATAGGTCTTTCACATCCTTGGTTAGAGTAACCCCAAGATATTTTATGGTGTTTGTGGCTATCGTGAAAGGTGATGTTTCTCTGATTTCCCTCTCCGTTTCTTTATCCTTTGTGTATAGGAGTGCCACTGATTTTTTGGAGTTGATCTTGTATCCTGCCACGTTACTAAAGGTGTTTATCAGCTGTAGGAGTTCTTTGGTAGAGTTTTTGGGGTCGCTTATGTACACTATCATATCATCTGCAAATAACGAAAGTTTAACTCCATCCTTTCCAATTCGAATCCCCTTGATCCCCTTATGTTGTCTTATTGCTATTGCTAGAACTTCAAGCACTATATTGAAGAGGTATGGAGAGAGTGGACAGCCTTGTCGCGTTCCTGATTTTAGTGGAAAGGCTTTGAGTTTCTCTTCATTCAGTTTGATGTTAGCTGTCGGCTTGCTGTATATTGCTTTTATTATATTTAGGTATGATCCTTGTATCCCTAGTCTCTCCAACACCTTTATCATAAATGGGTGTTGAATTTTGTCAAACGCTTTTTCAGCATCCAATGAAATGATCATATGATTTTTTTCTTTCAGTTTATTTATATGATGGATTACATTGATAGATTTGCGTATGTTGAACCATCCTTGCATCTCTGGGATGAAGCCTACTTGATCATAATGGATGATTTTTCTAATGTGTTCTTGGATTCGGTTTGCCAGTATTTTATTGAGAATTTTCGCGTCGATGTTCATGAGTGAGATTGGCCTGTAATTCTCTTTCTTGGTTGTGTCTTTGTGTGGTTTTGGTATTAGGGTGACTGTAGCTTCATAAAAGGAGTTTGGCAGTGACTTTTCTTTTTCTGTATTGTGGAATACATTAAGGAGTATAGGTATTAGCTCTTCCTGGAAGTTCTGGTAGAATTCTGCATTGAAACCATCTGGTCCTGGGCTTTTTTTGGTAGGGAGATTTTTGATAACAGCTTCTAGTTCTTCACGACTAACAGGTCTATTTAGATTGTTCACCTGGTCTTGGTTCAACTTTGGTATATGGTACTTATCTAAAAAAATGTCCATTTCTTTTACATTTTCCAACTTTGTGGCATATAAACTTTCGTAGTAAGATCTAATGATTCTCTGAATTTCCTCTGTGTCTGTGGTTATGTCCCCCTTTTCATTTCTGATCCTATTAATTTGCAAGTTCTCTCTCTGCCGTTTGATTAGTTTGGATAGGGGTTTGTCAATCTTGTTAATTTTCTCCAAGAACCAGCTTTTTGCTTCATTGATTCTTTGAATTGTTTTCTGTGTTTCTATTTTGTTGATTTCAGCCCTCAGTTTGATTATTTCCAGTCTTCTACTCCTCCTGGGTAAATCAGCTTCTTTTTTTTCTAGAGCTTTCAAGTGTGTTGTTAAGTCTCCAATGTGTGCTTTCTCTGTTTTCTTTAGGTGGGCACTTAGTGCTATGAACTTTCCTCTTAGCACTGCTTTCATTGTGTCCCATAGGTTTGAATACGTTGTGTCTTTGTTTTCATTATATTCAAGGAAGACTTTAATTTCTTTCTTTATTTCTTCCTTGACCCAGGGGTGATTTAGTAGTTGACTGTTCAACTTCCATGAGTTTGTTGGCTTCCTGGGGGTACCACTGTTGTTGAATTCTAATTTTAATCCATGGTGATCTGACAAGACACAGGTGGTTACTAATATTTTTTTGTATCTGTGGAAGTTTGCTTTGTTACCAAGTATGTGTTCAATTTTCAAGAAGGTTCCATGAGCTGCAGAGAAGAAGGTATATTCTTTCCTATTTGGGTGGAGTGTTCTATAGATGTCTGTTAAGTCCATTTGATTCAGTACCTCCAATAAATCTCATATTTCTCTGTTAGGTTTCTGTCTGATTGACCTGTCCATTGGTGAGAGAGGAGTGTTGAAGTCTCCTACTATTAGCGTGTGTGGTTTGATGACTGCCTTGAGTTCTAGAAGAGTTTCTTTTACATATGTGGGTGCCTTTATATTAGGGGCATAGATATTCAAGATTGAGACTTCTTCCTGATGAATTGTTCCTGTTATGAGTATGAAATGTCCATCTCCATCTCTTCTGATTGATTTTAGTTTGAAGTCGATTTTGTTAGATATTAGAATGGCCACACCCGCTTGTTTCTTAGGTCCATTTGCTTGGAAAACCTTTTCCCAACCCTTTACTCTGAGTAGGTGTCTGTCTTTGTGGTTGAGGTGTGTTTCTTGTAGACAGCAGAATGTTGGATCCTGTTTTCGTATCCAATCTCTAAGTCTGTGCCTCTTTATAGGTGAGTTGAGACCATTGATATTAAGTGATATTAATGACCAGTGATCGATGACTCCGGTCATTTTTTTGGTTAGTAGAGTGTATGTGTTTTCCTTCTTTGAGTTGTGCTTGTGAAGGGTCGCTAGATATCTCAGTTAATGTAGGCAGTGTTGGGAATGATGGATTCCTTGGGTTGTGATTTTCCTTCTAGTATTCTCTGTAAGGCTGGATTAGTAGCTACGTATTGTTTAAATTTGTTTTTATCCTGGAATATTTTGTTTTCTCCGTTGATAGTGAACAATAGCTTGGCTGGGTAAAGTAGTCTGGGCTTGCATCCATTGTCTCTTAGTTTCTGCAGTACCTCTATCCAGGACCTTCTGGCTTTCATGGTTTCCATCGAGAAGTCTGGTGTAAGTCTGATAGGTTTACCTTTATAAGTTACTTGACCTTTTTCCTTTGCAGCTCTCAATATCCTTTCTTTAGTCTGAATGCTTTGTGTTTTGATTATTATATGATGAGGGGATGTTTTTTTCTGATCCAGTCTATTCGGTGTTCTGTATGCTTCTTGAACCTTCATAGGAATATCGTTCTTTAGGATGGGAAAGTTTTCTTCTATAATTTTGTTGAGTATATTTTCTGGACCTTTGAAATGCAATTCTCCTTTTCTACTCCTATTATTCTTAGATTTGGTTTTTTTTTTATTGTGTCCCACAGTTCCTGAATGTTTTGTGATGAGAATTTGTTGGATTTGCTGTTTTCTTTGGTCAGAGTGTTTAATTTCTCTATGGTGTCCTCAGAGTCTGAGATTCTTTCTTCTATCTCTTGTATTCTATTGGTTAAGCTTGTTTCTGAAGTCTCTGTTCGTTTACCCAGATTTTCCATAGCCAGCCGGCCCTCGGTTTGTGATTTCTTCATTGACTCCATTTCAGTTTTCAAATCTTGAACTGTTTCTATTACCTGTTTGATTGTTTTTTCTTGGTTTCCCAGAATTTCATTTACGGATTTACTCATTTCTTCAAACTTTTGGTATATTTCTCTTCCATTTCTTTACTCATTTCCTCAATTTTTTTGTTATACTTATCTTCCATTTCTTTACGGCAGATTTTCACCTCCTGTTTAAGTTCCTCTATTATTTTCATAAAGAAGCGCTTAGAGTCGATTTCTTCTATTTCTTCTGGAGTAGGGTGTTCAATTCTTCTAGTTTCGAGCTCCCTGGATTCTGGCGATGTCATGTTGCCTTTCAGGTTGTTGGAGGAATTCTTGCATTGGCGCCTGCCCATCTCCCCCACTCTGGATGACACTCCTCAGCACTTTCTGGATAGAACTCCTCAGCACTCTCTGGGTAGGTCTTCACAGCACTCCCTGGATAGAGCTCCTCAGCCCTCTCTGGGAAGAACTCCTCAGCAGTGCAACAGGGCTAGCTGGTCTTCCCAGGACCCAGGAGACAAAGGGCCCGCAGCAGTGGGGGGAGGGGAGGGGTCCCTTGGAACACCGAAGACCCTGCCGCAGAAGCTGAGGGGGGAAGGGCTGTGCTCCCTTCCCGGACAGGCAGGCAGGCTGCCCAGGCTAGCACCCACCTGGCTCTCTGGGAAGAGCGCCTCAGCAGTGCAACAGGGCTAGCTGGTCTTCCCAGGACCCGGGAGGCAAAGGGCCTGCAGCAGTGGGGGGGAGGGGGGCCCCTTGGAACACCGAAGACCCTGCTGCAGAAGCTGGGGGGGGGGCTGTGCTCTCTTCCTGGGCAGGCAGGCTGCCCAGGTGAGCACCCACTCACCTCTCTGGGAAGAACTCCTCAGCAGGGCAACAGGGCTAGCTGGTCTTCCCAGGACCCAGGAGACCTTAACTGAGAATTTATCTAGCAAAATTAAAATACTTTAGATTTTGAATATAATTCCCATGTCCTTCCTAGCCTTTAAATTTTTTTCACTTCTTACCTTTTATGTAACTTTTTAAGTTTTAACATCATTCTTTTAAGAAACAGAAATGTTAAGTACAAACATTGTGCAAAAGTACATAGTTTCCTACTGGGAGATGAATTAACTCTTCTGTGTTGGAGACAATCAAGTACTTTTGCAGCAGTGCCCAGTTGTTTTTCATAGAGTTTCTTATTGTTGTCTTGTTTTTTAAAATATCCCTGGGGCTGGAGAGATGGCTCAGTGGTTAAGAGCACTGTCTGCTGTTCCAAACAACTGAGTTATATCCTCAGGACCCACAACTGTAATTCTAATTTCAGGAGGTCTTATGCCCTCTTCTGGCCTTGGTGGTCACCAGACACACATATGGTATACAGACATACATGAAGGCAAAACACTTTATACATAAAATAAAAACAATAAAGATCTTTTAAAAAATATATAAACAAAAACTATTCCTATGCAGATTTTTTAATATTTATTTATTTATTATGTATACAATATTCTGTCTGTGTGTCTGCCTGCAGTCCAGAAGAGGGCATCGGATCTCATTTCAGATGGTTGTGAGCCACCATGTGGTTGCTGGGAATTGAACTCAAGACCTTTGGAAGAACAGGCAAT